>NC_141991.1:210449211-210668011 GCF_049901715.1 Pseudonaja textilis | reverse complement strand
GGCTTTATGGGGCAAAAGGATGCATAAAAGTTTAGGAGCTCCAAGAAAGCTTGTAGCTCCGCTTTGGAGGTCGGTGTGGGAGCTTCGTGGATCGCCCTGACCTTGGACTCCAGGGGGTGAATGCCAGAGGCGTCAATTTTATAACCCAGAAAGTCCACCTGTCTAGTGGCAATGGCGCATTTTTCTTTTTTTTAACTTGAGGCCATGCTGTCTGAACCTCTCTAACACTGCTCGCACTCTCTGGAAGAGTTGGGGTCTGTCCCTGGCCGAGACCAAGATGTCGTCGAAGTAGGGTACTACACCAGGGAGGCCCTGTAAAATCCGGCTCCATGAGGGATTGAAAAATACCCGGGCAACACTTACGCCAAATTGGAGATGCTTTGCATCGGAAGGCACCCCTGTGAGTGACGATGGTCTGAAGTTCCGCTGTTTGGTTATCAACAGGAACTGTTGATATGCTTGAGACATGTCCAATTTAGCAAAAATACTGCCCGGTTCGAATGTGTGCAATAAGTGCTGAATGAAGGGCACGGGTAGGCGCTAACTTGTAAATATTTATTGATTGTTGTCTTGTAGTCCGAGCAAATTCTCAGGCTACCATCTTTTTGAGGGGTGTGACAATGGGCGTCTCCCACTTGGCGAAATCTGTTGGCTCAATGACCCTTGTTTTAGTAGTTTATCCAATTCAGCGTCTAGTTTTGGTCGAATAGCAAATGGAACTCTACGTGGTTTTAATCTGATTGGGACTGCCTGGGGTCAACGGTGAACGAGATGGGGTTCCATTATAACACCTCAGCTCCTCGCTGAACACATCTGCGTAGTCAGCGAATAAGGAGTCAGTGTCTGAGGTTGAGACAGCATGGACCCCTGTTAACCCTAGGCCGAGGTGGGGAAACCAATCGAGCCCCAATAAGGTGGGTAGATTGCCGTTAACTACCACTAGAGGTAGGTGGCCTTTAAAAGCTCTAAAACTGACAAAGAACTTGCCTCTGCCGATCACGGGAATGGCCTTCCCCTGGTAGTCCTTCAGACCGAACTGGCATCTCTGAAGCCGGGTAGTAGATAGGCTGGGGTGGAGTCTCTTGAGGGTGTTCCACGAGATTATTGAGAGCGCTGACCCTGTGTCAACCTCCATGTGGCACGGTTTACCTTCTAGGGAAACGGAGAGAGAAATTTACTAACAGAGTGGCAAGTACGCCGGGCAAGGCGGTGCGTGCGACAGTTTAATACTTGCCTCTGTGGTCCCGAGTGCGAGGACGGGGTCTTTGTGCAGCGCTTTGGGGGCTTGGCAGACTCTTGCAATGTGCCCCTCTTATGGCAGTTGTTGCAAACGGCTCCTTTAAACTTGCAGGTGGCCCTTGATGTGATCCCCCACAGGCTAGGCACAGTGTGATGTGCTTGGGTGGACCGGTGTATTCTTGTTTGGCCCCTACCTGCGACCGTCTGTCATTGGTGAGGCGATGGACATCGTTCTCATCGTTGTGGCCTTCCTCCGCTTCCACCTCTTCGGAATGGACTGGGAACGCTGCTAGCTTGGCGCTTGGACCCTGAATTTCGGTGGCTGAGTTCGTTGCTAGCTCGGCTGCTAGGGCCTCTCTCTACCGCTTGCGCGAGGTTGAGGTCTTTTTAGCTAGCAGTCGCCTCTGTAGGTTGAGATCCTTGACCCCACAAACTAATTGATCGAGGAGCATGTCCTCCAGGTATGTTCCAAACCCGCAGTGCAGGGCTGCTGTTCTGAGGGCGGCCATATATTGGTTGATGGTCTCCTTACTTGATTGCTTTCTCATTCGGAACGTGAATCTCCTGGCAATTTGTGAAGGCCTGGGAGCGTAGTGGTTTGTGAGGATCTCAAGCAACTCGGACCACGGAACGTTTTTCAATTCTCTCGGCGCCACGAGTGCTGCAGCGGTATCGTAAACGGTGGCTCCGCAGTAGATTAGGAAATAGGATTTTTTCCGATGCTCTCCCACATCCGACAGGCCGACCGCATCGATGTAATGATTGAAACGGTTCTTATACGATTCCCACTTCTCTTCGTCTGGTTTAAACGCCGGGAATACTGGATTGGAACTCATGGTGCTGGAACGGCTGGGCTACCTGCGGAAAAATCTCTCTGGGACTACTAACGCTCGTGAGTTACTAGTGATATCAGCTCTGGAGAGGTTTTTGCTACCCTCTCTTTCTCTCTCTCTCTGGGTTACCACGCTGGCTGCTAGCCGTTGGAGGTGTCTTGATTCGCGCCAAAAAAGTGGGCGTTAGTGACTCTCTACAGCGCTGTGCTGTGATTCCTACTGGCTCGAAATTCAAATGACACCGCTTGAATTTCGCCAAGTGCAGAGCGGCTGCGCTCGCAGCGCTTCACTTTCCCCGTAGCGGGCTAACAAGCGGCTACAGACGCTTAACTATTTGACTCAGACCGCTTTCTGGCTGCGGATCTGCGTTGCTCTTTTGATCGCTGTTTCGCTAGCTGACCGCTCTCTCTGGCGGCGGATCAGCGTTTCCCTTGTCGCCAGCCGATCGCTCTCTCTGGGCTGTAGATCGGTGGCTAGTGACTCAGCGGTTGCAAGGTGCTTCTGGTAGCCATCCCACCTTCGTCGCCAGTGTTAAGTTTGAGCAATGAGAGGCTGAACCAGAGCATGAGTGCAACAGTACTTTATTTTACAAATAAAGGGCTGACCGTGCTTGCCAAGCCTGGAACTGGCTCGCAGCAATCAGCCAGTTGGGACCCCGCAGCCTGCTTTTATAGCTGGCTGCTGGGGAGAACCAACCAATGGGGAATGGGGGAATAACGCCCACACAAAGTGAGTGGACCTGAGTGAGAACTCCTTGAGTCCTCAGGACATAACAGGAACCCTATCCAAAGTGAAACAGAGGATAAAGTTCCTGGGCATATGAATAATTCATAGTGTATATCATGGTGATTCATGCCACTGATGGCCCAGACCAAGGGTTTCAAAATAGCAGTTGGCAGGCTGGATGTGTCATGTTCAGGCCATGCCCACCCCAGCTCCGCGAAGGAAAAAACATCGCAATTCATCACACGATGGCAACTGATGCTGCGAGTATGACACCCTTGGCCTAGGCATTGATATTTGAACATAGATCTTTTTAACATTTATATTTTATTGAGTTCTACTAATCTAGTTGATATGTTAATTTATATTGCTAGTCCATGTCTGACATGCCATACACTAAATAAATAAACCTCACTAAATATTATAAGATAGACACAATTACAGAGGGTGCTTTTAAATCATCCTGAGCCTTTTTTGAGATATTGAACAGAAGAACCCATTTCCTGTTTACTTCATTTTTAGGTGACTGAAAATGATACTTGGGTTTACTGTGAGCTCTTTTTAGTCCTTAAAGATGGACCTGAGAGACTTCCAGTAAAGTCATCATTAGGCTATTGCAAGCACCCACCAAAAATTTGTAATGAATTCCTAGCCATATTTTTTTTAGTTTGGTTTCTGATCCCTTTGTATTGCACATGTCTATATTATTTTGAAAAATAGAGCATTTTTAGGCTACTTTCTACTGAACTCAATTCACGCAAGTGAGAAAGAGGGGTTAGCCTCCACGAGATAGTGAAAAAGTTAATCCTTGCCTAGCCAATGTTAACTCTGTCTTATCAGGTCTATCTGCAGTGAGAGAAGAACATTTCACAGTAAACCAAGGGGAATTTCTGTCTTGTGACTGATTCAACAATGATCATATAGTAAAACAAAATATGCTTTTTTAAAAAATTGCCTTTAGATTTGTCTAAATAGTTTGATTGAAAATAGGACAGCACCTTAAGTCACTTTTCCCTGTAACTGCACCCTCTGGGTGTGTTGAGTTCCACACAGACAACTGCTTTGGCCATGTTGGCTTAGGGTGGGGAGCTGAAATCTAATGTCTCTAGAAGAAATCACTGAATTGAGATCAGTGTCGTTTGTTCAAACACTGTATGGAGATGTATCTAGGCTGTCTTGCCTCTGAGGTAAGTGGAGTGACAGGAGTATTTCTCACCTCCCATCAGAAAAAAAGAATGGGACATGAGAATAGCTTTTTTGCATTCCAATCTCAAAAGACTGGAGACAGCTAATGATAAAAATCTGCTGGTAGAACAAGGTCTGAAATTAGTCCAGATTTAATATGCATTTCTCTGGCTTGTCATCTCCCACAGGTCTCCCTGTACTAGTGTGGAAATTTTTCAAATGTCAGGCAAGCTTCTCTGGTTTAAATCTAACACCGACTTGTGCCATTTAAAATGATTGGAAGTGGTTTTTTTTTTAATCTTATTTTAAAGTTGTGGGTACTTAATCATGACTCGCATGTGAATGAGCTGAATGAATTCATTACTGGAAAGCTAAATTAAGTTCTGCAGCTGTTCTGCTCCAAGACTTCGTTCAAAGTATGGCCAGAGCAGCTGAAAAAGACTTCCTTTCCCTATTGAGGCTGCAATAAGGGCTGGAAGGAGGCTAAGGTAGAGAGTAGCATTAAAATGCTTGATGGAAAAGGAATTGAACATGACATGCCTGCTTACAATGCCCAAGTTCCGCAGAACAGCAGGTAAACAGTAAGAGAAATGTGAGGCATTGCATCCCAGCTACCTGACCTTGAGTGTGCTAATTTTGGTCTTTAGTGCAGTTTTGGCAGCCAGAGCAAGTATTCACATTCTGCACGTCAAAGGACCTTTATAGATTGTAACCCAAATGCAGGATGCTAGTAGCAGTAACAAAAACCAAACAAACAAACAAAAAACCAAAGGGAACAGGTGTGCCTGCCGTTCTGCTCATGATCACATAAGCAAAAGCTATACCCTACTGCATTTTTCAACCAGTTTTGCATGCATATGTATGTTCTTTTACACACAAGTTGTATTTCCCCACCCCATCTTCTTTCTGATGTGGCAATTACTACCTAAAAGGAAGCAAACAGGGACCATTTTCCTCACACAAAGTAAACGATGTAATTGTAGGAAGGAGTTTTCTTGATAATTGCTTTATTTCAAGTATATTGTTTGTTGGAGTAGTTATAAATGCAGCCTAGATGCAAAGGGAACAGATAACAGAAGTTCCTGGGGCTTCCTGACATCTTTTCCCCACCTTAAATAGAACTGACACAGTTTCTTTTGAAGGGAGCAAAGGTTTAAACTAGATAATACATGATTTATGTGATCCATCAGTTGTTGCAATGAATTCTTTTCATCAACGCAATGAGTTTTGAAGTAAAAAGGACATGAAATACATATTAAGATTGCAGTGAGCAGTAAAAGGTTAAATTATTTAAAGCCCAAAAATGGGTCCAATGCCTGCTATCATAATATTTATTTATTTATTTGTATCCCATCTTTATTATTTTTTACAAATACCTCAAGGTAGTGAACATATCCAACACCCCTTCATCCTCCTATTTTCCCACAAAAACCACCCTGTGAGGTGAGCTGGATTGAGAGAATGACTGGTCCAAGGTCATCCAGCTGGCTTTCATGGCTAAGGCAGAACTAGAACTTCTGGTCTCCCACTTTCTAGCCTGGTGCTTTAACCATCTTACATTGTCACACCAAGTTTCATCCAGAGGCTTCATTGAGATATTGCATCTTCGGTTTACAAAATCATAGTTTAGGTTTCTAAACCCATAGAATTGGGCTTCTAAAGCAATAACTATCTCCCATTTTTTACTTTAGAATAAATGCAAGTGTGTGCGCACACACACACACACACACACACACACACACACACACACACACACACATGCCAAGCAGTTACAGACCAAAGTACACGAACATGAATTGGCTGTTCAGCATAAAGAGCAGCGCTCCCAGATCTAGACACATGAAGGAACACAATCACATATTTAATTTTCAAGAGGCCAAAGTTGTTGTCCATGATGCAACCAAAGGCGGATGCTTAGTGAAAGAAGTCTGGTTTTCCAACAACTCCATCAATAGACATAGTGAACTGCTACTGGCCTACCAAGCATTGAGGCACCAAGAATGGCATAGACTGCTTCCCATCATGAGCAAAGCAACAGATGAATCTAGTGGACGAAACAAAGGGGCCTTTAAGACGAAAGTCCTTTGAGATGAGGGAGGGAACTAGAGAGAATGCTGTCAAAGTCATGCACACAACGGCCATTGGTTAATGTTATATAAAGGCACATATCTCCTTAATGATAGTATTACACTCTGACAATGTTAGCAGAAAGCTTCGTGAACAATATAAATTTTTAGTTCCAGAGATCACGATGTCTGTCTCTTTTTCTATATATCCTGGAGGAATGGAGGGGAATTTTGGAAGCAATGCACATTCCAATCTTGTTAAATAAGAAATCTGGTTTGCAGGCTAGAATCTTGTTTTCATTCCAAAAGACTGTTATTCCAAAGAACAGGGGAAATGAAACAGTTGTGCTTCCTGTTACTGGCAAATTAAAAATGTACAGTTTTATTTGAATTTAAATTTTTGGAGCTTATTGAATCTCATTATTTAGTCTAGTGTCATAGAACAGAGCTTTAGTATTTACACGGTGCCTATGTAAATAGTCTAAACCGATGACTTGGTGTAGATCTGTATTGCAAGTATTACATAGACATTGATCGATATCAGCAATTCCTTCTGTAGCTAAAATAACATAACCAAGAAGAGAAATGACAAAATGACAATGCTGATAATGCAAGTATTTGAAAGCTTCACAAGATCACCTTTCTTCTTCAACTATCTTTGATGCAGACATTTCTACGTGATTAATAGAAAAAGTGAAGATTCAGGTAAAGCTTTTTTTTTTTCAAGATGAAAAGAAACCTTAACATGAAAACAAAAAGAGTTGAGGAAAATCCAAGTCCAAGGGGAAATATAAGGCTCATTCTAGTCAGGTCAAAATAAAATCATCCTGGTGATTGAAATGATGGATGTATCAAGTATCAATATTGACTCATTTATTTATTGATTATATTCTGGCCTTCTTTTTTTCCTGAAGGTTAAGGCAGCAGAGACTTGCTTCTTCTCCCCATGTTTTATCTTCACAACAGTCCTAAATACTTGCTCAAATCATTGTGTGAGATTCTCGAGTCAATGGGATGTGAATCAAGGGTTCTCAGTACTGAAACAGCAGTACATACTGTACATCAGGTGACCAACTTATAAAAGAAGAATTTTTTTACAGATTTCTGCTGAAGAAAGATCTCAGTTAATTTCTGTTGTAGGCAAAAATGGATATTGACCAGGCTATGAACCTTTAAGGCCAGGGTTTTTCTCATTATTAGATTTATGCCTTTATCTTTGATCATCTCAAGATGGGTCATATATTTCTTGCTCCCACCACCTATTTTCCCACTACAACCTCACTGAGGTGTGTTTGGCTGAGAGAATGTGATTGGCCCAAAGTCTCCAGGGCAGCTTTCAAGTCTAAGGGAGGAAATATAATCTCCCTACCTCTAGTCCAGCACCTTAACTAGTGTCTCAAAGCTTTTTTCTCATCTTTTTTTAATCAACATCATTTACCTTTATCCTGTGAAAATTCTCTAGAGGATTTCTCAGACTTCCAGAGAGGAATGCAGATACAATCATAATTTAGTTGACCACCTCCTGAGCATCAAAGAACAATAGTGTTTTTCCTATTGTAGTAGTTCTTAGATGATTGGAATGTCAGTTGCATAAGTTTCTAGGAACAGGGAACTCCAGGGAATGTCAGCATTTTGCTATTTCAATTTGCATAGGATAGTGTTTATTTCTACTTCCCAATGTCCCAGTACTAGTGTCAACATCAGAGTAAAAACTCCAGATACAGGGCTCGGTTAGTGTCCCATCACAAAAACACCCAGAATCCTTTTATGAACCCACTGTTTTATATGAAAATAAGTGTGAGATAATAAGTACTCATTGCTGGCTACCAAATAAACACTGATGGAGTTGACCCAACTCTGTGATCTGTTGGCCAGGAAAGGACCTTATTTGAATTTGTTGATTTTCTGCAAGGACTTTAGATTCTCAAAGGGGTAAAGGGTAAACTTTGTATCATCTGTTTTATTATATAAGCAAACTCAGAACAAAGAACCACAAAATTCTGTGGATAATGATGTGCTTATTCTTTTTATAGTTGGCATAATAATAGGCACTAACAGTCGCTCTTCTTTGATGTCAAATACCAACCTTGATACAAGGGGGTGTTTTGCGCTAGGATTATGGTTGAGGGAAAATGTTTTAAATATACCTCTCTCTGATTCTCAGTTCCAGTTCTGATTGGTCTCCCATGCAGTAGATAATTAAAACTGGAAAAACAAGCATGTATAGTCTGACAACACATTTAATGTAACATGTAGTTTGGACCTCAGGAGGCTGCTTTTCCCTGTTGTCTTAATAACACAGTACTCTAACTAATGTGCTGATTGTGATGCAGGATGCCTCTCCTCTATATTTTGTTCATGAATATACTTTGTTAATCCATTTCATAGGCTGCAATAAAGAAAAGCAATTTCCTCTGTGATAAATTTGATATAATGCAAGAGGAGAGATAATTGATGATTCCAGACCATGTGTGTGTCTGAGGGTAATGACATGTTTCCCCAACGTGCTGCTCAGTCATGTGAAGCTTTTGAGTGATGCGTTCTTGTACTTTAAGAAATCCACAGCAAACATCTTTACAAGCACCTGTTACGCCTGCCACCGTGACCAAGGAATGCAGAGAAGAATATCCAACCACACTCTTATAAAAATAAATGAAGCAGATCTACCCCAGCACTGCAGGTATCAGGATGCAACATATAATTTAATTTGAAATTAAACTAAAAATACCCAAGTACTTCAGCTAAGGTGAATCCTTTCCAGAAGGTATGATTTTGAAAGCAGAGGGACAAAGATGACACTCGAGAAGCAGACAACACCTCACAGATGCAATTTTTTTTTGCATGTACTATTTTTAGCTGTCCATGTTCCAAGCTGTTCATTTGACATGACTTTCTTGTCTCTGTGGATGATTTTAAAGAAGCTGAACTGATTAAACAATAGCACATTGAGGGTAGTTCTTTGGGCTGCTGCAACTGTAAATAAAGAAACTACTCTGAAATAAAATGAATCAATTACATTCTGATGTATTTTAAATTGCAAGTAAGATGGGCAAGCTGAGGTTGAAATCTGATGAAAGGGGAAAAGAATGACTTTAGAATAGAAATAATAGAAACTTTGAAGTTATTTTAGACATGCACAGTTTAGAGCAATCTTTCTCATGCTGATGTTTTCCATTATTATCTATACTATTGTTGGTGGTTGGCTATTTTGATGATAGGATGGCTCCTTCTTAGATCTTCTAAAAACCTTAAGAGAGCTCAAGGCAATTTTTTCTAATTTGAGGTTTCTACCTCTACCTCGTCATTACATCTTACAGTTCTGTTATTTTTCCTTGCTATTGTTTGTTTCTTTATCAAATTTATTTGTCATCCATCTCATAGTTCAGGCCACTCTGAGAGGCTTAGGTTTTTTAATCTATTAAAGTCATTTTCTAGTAAACTAAAACAATTCATAGCTTCATGTTTTAATTTTTTTTTAGCTTTGCTGCTTTGACTTAAACAATTCATCCAGCTGATCATTTTAATTCCTGAACTATACATTGTGCTGTCTCTTCTACTTGAGAGCATTCCTTGATATTTTGATTAATGTATCTAGATGGCAACTGTGACTTTCATTAAATTAATAAGAATGCTCTATGCATCTAGAAGTCTTATAGTGAAGTAACCACAGCGCTGCTACTGCTAACATATTGAATGGTCTAGTTGATGCAGTACATGGCGGCATGTTGAAGGGCTGTGACGATGCTTAGACAACAGCAGATCACAGAGGTCAAAGCTTTACTGTCTCCTTAGCTTAGAACAGATATGGAGGATCTGCAGCCCACAGACCCCAATCTGTCCATGGCCACAAAATATACAACCCATATAAACACAGATTGAACTGCCAGCATTCTCTTATTAACTATTGATTAGATTCATCCAAAGCATCATCCAAAATTGCAAGAAATATTCTGGTTTCATTGAAATGAATACATAGATCTCTCCACATTCAACCAGGTATGACGGGGAATCTAAAAATGAGACTAAACTCACAGAGATAGAAAAGAGTTCTGTATCTCCACCCCACTCATTCTGATTTTAGGCTATGCTTTTTCAATCAAGGGCCCAAATAGGACTACTTTTCAGAATAATATTTAATATTTATATCTTTTTAGCATGATTTTGTCTAGTAGTTAAGGTTTCAGGCTACAAAGATGGAGACTGTTGATTGTGTCAACATTTTCTAAACATATAATCTGTTTCACATTATTTGCTAGAAGGGGGCTATTTCTAAAACGTGCACTCCAGTTCTCTACCTCCACCCCATTCATTCTGATTTTAGGCTATGCTTTTTCAATCAAAGGCCCAAGTAGGACTACTTTTCAGAATAATATTTAACATTTATAACGTTTTAGCACAATTTTATCTAGTAGTTAAGGTTTCAGGCTACAAAGACGGAGACTGTTGGTTCAAGTCACTCCTCTCCCATGAAAACCAGCTGACTGAGTATGAACTAATCACTCTTCCCAACCCAGCACACTTTGCAGAATTGTTGTTGTGGGGAGACTGGGAGGAAGAAGGTGTATTGAATATGTTCACTGCCTTGAGTTAATTTTATGAATAGTAACATCAGGAAACAAACAAACAAACAAATATTTCTATAATGTCCCAGTCTTTATTCTACTATTCTACTAGCAAATTCTTAGAGTTGGGAGCAGTATTACACATACAGAGACTAAATGTACATGAAGCTAAGCCAATAAAAACAGCCGATATTGTTTCTATGAACATCTATGGGTTCTGTTCAGTGGTTTGACTGAATGAAAGTTCCAGAAACACAAATCTGTTGCCTGATTAAAGAAATCTGATAATTTGCCAACACGATATGTTTAACAGTTCACTCACATTTGTTTTCTGTGGAATAATGCAATGTAAAGACTAAAAACAAATGAGGGGCATACAGGGAACCAGCAACTGTTGTCTTTTTTCTCCTAGGTTTCATTTAAAATGAAAACAGCCCTCTTTTCCTCAGATAATGCCCAATAAGAACACTCTATCAAAATGGAATAAGCACAGCTGGAATCAAATTTTTCAATACAGAAAAACCTTCAAATGTTCCTTTCATCTTTTTTCACTTTGAGAAGGAGCTGCTGACAATCCTTTCAGAACTTGCTGTTACATATGCACCTGAGAGACATTTTGTCTTTGTTTAGTCATTCATTGGCAAGATAAGGAAGAATTCAGTGGAGTTCCTATGCATGGCAGGGTGGGGAGGATTCGCTTAAAGTGCTATCACATTTATTCCTGTTTCCAAGAAGTGTGATAATACAAACACTTGAGGTCACCTTTCTTGTTCTTGCTTATTTGTAATGCAACATTGCCTGGAAGCCACAGGCATGTAGGAGCACAGAGTGTCTTTATTTGGCTCAGCAGCATAACATATGGAGTCTTAGAGGCAGGTTTTGCATTTAAAGGATGTTTCATTGATACCCAAGGATATATAAGCATATAAAACAGATTCTATGACTTGGCTTAATTAAATTAATTATGAATTAAACCAATATTCTTCCAATTCATATACAATATGTAAATACATCCCAGAGGTGAATGCTTAGATTATAGGCATTCATAATCTACCCATACTAAATTCTCCTTCTTTGCTAACTATTTGTACCTCTCAGTCAAATTTGCCTTTCATACTTGAACAACTATGAAAGAAATTTCCAAGGAAGTTAAAGTAAATTAAATTCTGTAAAGATTCTCAGTCCTCCCAGATCACAGTTGTCCCAAAGGTGCTTTATCAAACCCTTGTTCTATACTTGAGGCTGACTTGTCCTGGGAAGACATATGTCATCTTTTCTTCCCCTTACCAAGGATATTCTCTTTCTGTGTGTATGCATGGATGTGTAGGTATGGGTTTGTGCACACATTGTGATATGATTGGATGTGATATTAATATATCATACATTATATTAAATTACATTACAAGATAAGACCTTGCATGGGATGTACAATCAACAGATAGCTGAGATGGCAGATAGTGGGAAATCCTCTCAGTGGTCAGAAAAAGCTGTATTAAAAGAGAACATTCAGGCATGGATCATAGCAGCACAAGAAAATGGACTAATCACCAGATTTATAGAAGCAGGAGTCTAACACAATAGCACTTAGACTTACATATTGCTTCATAGTGTTTTACAGCCCTCTCTAAGTCAGCATATTGCCCCCAACAATCCGGATCCTCATTTTACCAACCTCAGAAGAATTACTGTAGATAGAAGGAGGTACTGTAGATAGAAGAGGGTACAATAAATAGGACTCACAGTGCAGAGAGGCCTCAGAGATAATCCATCACATGTGGCAGGGTGTAAGATTCAGGCAAGAATATCATACACCGAATGGCACAACTATCTAGTGGGCATTATGTACAAGAACATCTGCACAGTGTATGTGCTAGACCCTCTCAAATCCAGATGGGAGTTTCCACAGAAAATTGTGGAGAATAACAGGGCTAAGTTCTTGAGGGCCACCAGATCAAAATGGACAGGCAGGAATTAGCCAATCAACCAGTCATGTGGTAGTAGACAAGGACCAGAAAATAGTTGTGGTAAAAGATGTAGGAGTGCCAAGTGACACCAACTTCAGGAGAAAGAAGTATTAGAAGATGGGGTATTATTACGACCTGAAGGATGATCTAGAGAAGATGTAGAAAATAAAGGCCAAAGCAAGCTGGGAGAGTAACTCCACCAGATCCCAGGAATAACACCAGAAGATTGCAGTGATACTAAGAAAAGAATACTACTTATAAAGAACTCCAGAGTACGTTGATAGCCATGAACATAGTCAATGTTCAGACCCAGGCATGGGACAGAAACCAGATTTGTTGATCCCAATGATGGTTTGCATAGGATAAGTATGTCCTTATTTCTTTCATTTGAGCTTAGCCTGGAAAACTTGTGGATGTCAACATTTTCTAAACAAATAATCTGTTTCACATTATTTGCTAGAAAGGGGCTATTTCAATTTGTTGTAGATGCTATTTATAAAGCAGGCTTTTAAAACGTGCACTCCAGATGTGATGACAAAATCTGTGGGAAGTTCAGCTTTGATGGAACTTGAGGTACAAAGTTGGAAAGGCTGTCTTAAAGAAACAAAATTGTGAGCCCCAGGAAGAGGTAACTTCTGCTTTCCTTTTTATGTCTTCGCAACTGGTAGACTGACCTTGGTTGTGCTTATTAAAATAAATATTTTGCTAAGCTATTTGTAAATGAGTGATAATAAAGGCCTAATTGAACAGGTGCTTGATTATGTATTTCTTTACTCCTTTTCCCTCTCTCTCTCTCTTTCCCTAAATTTGATTTTGAACGTTGTTGCTGTTGTTGCTTTAAATAACAATCCTCTTTTTACTCACAATAAATAATTTATCATCTAGGTCTTATAGGAACACTGGTGCACATTTTTCTAAATGAAATAGTTCAGAAAACATAAAGAAACCTAATAACATTAATTCTGTATTTTTTATGACATGGTGCACACAGATTCCGAACCTTGTGAGTTCCTAATATATATCAGCATAAAAAATTCATGAGAAAGTAATTTGGCCCTGCATGCCAGGCTCTGTGATTGATCTCAAGCCTACTTTCATGCTCTCTTGCTATATCTCCCTTTATTACTGTTTCCTCCAAAATTGCTTAGTGTTGCAGCTTAAAATCCAATCACTGAGAACTTCTTGCAATCTTTTGTTGAAAAGTCCTGCCTCATTTCTTGGCTCAATCTTTTTTATCTTAATCCAGTGGTCATGATCCTGGTTTGCCAAGGCTTTTATCAACATTAGCATCTCAGAATTCTGTTCCTAGAAAGTACAGATGATTCTTCTATTTATAAAGTTTCTCTGGACCCTAATAATTTCTGTATCTGTGTCTCAAATGAGATAATACTCTCCAGAGTATTGTCCATTTTTGGTTTAGAACAAAGTATATTTCTTCCTTCCTTTTCCATATACAAATACATATAAATGAAATAAAGTGAAATCCATATGCTAAGGCTGTCAGCGGTATATATTTATCTGTGAGTAAATCCTTTAAATAGAGTGGAAGTCCATTTGTGCAAAAATTTTATGTGTAGATAAGAAATTACATGGAGCTATGAATTTGAAGCACCTGTATATAATTGGTTCCATATTTGAAGCATGTATATATAGTTCCATGTTTAAAGTGCCTATGTATATATAGTTCTAAGTTAAGCCAAAGGAAAAATAAATACAGTTATCTGGTATGAGTTACAATTACATTGCTTATCAAGATTTCTATTACTCTAATATCTAGAAGTGGAGTTTCAGAGGTAAAAATAACATAAATTATCCTACATAAAGAAACTTCATTTTCTTGCGCAATTAGATTTTTATTACTTCCTAAAGCACAAAATTGACTGTGTCACTTTTGTGATCACACAATATAAAGAACAAAAGAGTTACCAATATATATCACGTGATCACTTGACTGTGATCACATGATATAAAGAACAAAAGAGTTACCAATATATATTCATATTGTACATCCAAACTTTTTACAAAAAAGCTGTAAAATATGGGAAATTCTGGGAGATGAGAAATTTGCTACTTTCAATCTTAACATAAATATAGTTTATTTTTTCTCAAGCTTATTAAACTTTTATTGTTCAATTTACAAATATATGTTCAGAAGAATAAAAGCTGTACTAATATACAAACTTCCCCAGGAGGAATTGAATCTCTATCTACATAAGATTGCTTTCTAAGCATGATTATACTATTTTGTACACTAATCTCAGAGTTCATTTAAAAATGTAATATTTCTAGCCCAGAAGAACATACTTTTCTGGTCCCCATATATCTTTTGGCTTATGAAATTGGATAATACAGATACACACACATGTGGATTCAGCTTGGCTTATTAATTCCTTTTTATATTTGATTTTGGAAATATAATAGTGTTTACAGCCAAGATGGCGCTGATGACGGCTGCCTTGGTGAAATGTTCTCTAATGGTTACTTTATTCCTTATTATTATCTGCAATTCACTACGGATTTCATACTCATGAGATCATCTGCTAAGAATTAGGCAATGTTTCCTTAAGGAACAACTTTCCTCACCCCCACCTGTCTTTGCAAACGTGGAGGAGATTCTAACTAATTCCCTGGTACTATGGATTACTACAAAAAAAGGAGGAAAGCCTCAGAAAAAGGAGGCAAGGTAAACGAGCGGGAATTTTAAACAGACTAAGGAATTGGGGGGGGGACTCCTCTCCCTTCAATCTTTCTGACTAATTTATGCTCACTTGCTAACAAGATGGATGAAATTCATCTCTTAAATAGATGGAATTCTGATTTCTATAATTCTGCAGTTCTTTGTTTTACTGAAACCTGGCTTAATCCACAAATTTATGGGGA
The DNA here is from genome assembly GCF_049901715.1 of Pseudonaja textilis. Lineage (NCBI taxonomy): Eukaryota > Metazoa > Chordata > Lepidosauria > Squamata > Elapidae > Pseudonaja > Pseudonaja textilis. The sequence continues at coordinate 210,652,559 of NC_141991.1, read as the reverse complement.
CAGCACCATATACATCCCAGGATTTCAGACATTTAGATCAGACAGAATTGAAGAGACATCAGGTAAAACATAGGGTGGAGGATTATGTTTATATATCAATAACAGCTGGTCTCAGGATATAACTATAATATATAAATTCTGTGATGAAAACTTAGAGTCTTTACATATCAACTGCAAGCCATTTTACTCTCCACATGAATTCTCCTCATTTCTCCTAATAGGCTGTGTATGTTCCTTCACAAGCCTGTGTAAACAAGGCATTACAAATTCTTGCTGTTCAAATTATGTAGGCTGAAGCCAAACACCCAGGTTCCCTTCCCATCATTTTAGGAGATTTCAATCAAGCAAATTTAAGGAAAGAGCTCCCAAAATATTTCCAGCATGTAAATTGTCCCACCAGAGGCAAAAATACTTTAGACCACTGCTATACAACAGTAAAAGATGCTTATAGGTCTTTACCACAAGCAGCTGTGGGACACTCTGACCACTGCATGATTCACCTTGTACCTGCCTACAGACAAAGACTTAAAACCATGAAACCAACAATTAAATCAGTGAAGACTTGGTTGGATGAGGCAAAGCTGAAGCTCCAGGCCTGCCTTGATTACACTGATTGGAATGTTTTTGAAGATGCCTCTGCAGACCTAGATGAGCTCACAGATACTGTAACATCATATGTCAACTTCTGCGAAGACTTATGTGTACCAACAAGGAACCTGCAAATATATAGTAACAATCAACCTTGGTTCACAGCTAAACTTAAGTAGCTACATCTTTCCAAAGAGGAAGCCTACAGAAAAGGTGACAGAATGCTATACAACTAGGGCAGAAACATATTAACAAGAGAGATCAGAGCAGCAAAAAGAAGCTACTCTGAAAAGTTAAAGAATCAATTCTCAACAAATGAACCAGCAAACCTATGGAAAACTCTTAAAAACATCACTGGCTTCAGCAAACCTCCTTCCCAGGCAGAAGAAAATCAACAACTAGCAGATGACCTGAATGTGTTTTACTGCAGGTTTGAAAAGAAACTACAGCCACCTATCTCCACAACCCACACCTCAAACACACCAACAACAGCCAAGCCTCCTACAACTGACCCCAATCCATTGGGTTCACAACCTCTGGTGATTACAGAAAAAGAAGTGCAAGATCTATTTCACAGATAAAAGCCAGGAAAAGCACCAGGGCCAGACAAGATAACTCCTCCTTGCTTAAAAGTCTGTGCTGACCAATTGGCCCCCATCTTCTCCCGAATCTTCAATAGATCACTAGAGATGTGCTATGTTCCTAACTGCTTCAAATGCTCTACCATCACCCCAGTGCCAAAGAAGCCCTCCATCAAGGAACTGAATGACTACAGACCAGTTGCTCTAACATCCGTAGTTATGAAAATCTTTGAAAGGCTTGTGCTGTCCCACCTGAAAACCATCAGGGATCCAGTGTTAGATCCCATGAAGTTTGCATACCGAGCAAATAGATCGGCAGATGATGCTGTTAACATGGTTCTCCATCCTACAACACCTTCAATCTCCAAATACCTATGCAAGGGTCCTCTTTGTAGACTTCAGTTCATCATTCAATATCATCATTCCAGACACTCTTCTAAGTAAATTAAAACCAACTAAAGGGACCTGAACACACTTGTAAGTGGATCATAAGCTTCCTAACAGACAGGAAGCAGCAGATGAAGCTAGGCAGAATCACATCCGATACCTGTAAAATCAGCACAGCCCCACCCCCCAAGGCTGTGTGCTTTCTCCATTTCTCTTCTCCCTATATACCAATGACTGCATCTCAAACGATCCATCTGTTAAAATACCGAAGTTTGCTGATGACACAACAGTCATTGGTCTCATTCGAGATAACAACAAATCTGCATACAGACAGGAGGTTATACAACTTGTCTCGTGGTATAACCGGAACAATCTGGAACTAAACACATTCAAAACCATAGAAATGGTGGTAGACTTTAAAAGAAACCCTCCCATACTACCACCTCTTACAATACTAGACAACACAGTATCAACAGTAGAGACCTTCAAATTTCTAGGTTCTACTATATCACATGACCTAAAATGAACACCTGACATCAAAAATGTCATCAAAAAAGCACAACAAAGAATGTTCTTTCTGTGCCAACTCAGAAAGCTCAAACTGCCCAAGGAGTTCTACAGAGGAATTATTGAGTCTATCATCTGCACCTCTATAACTGTCTGGTTTGGTTCTGCAACCCAATAGGACAGACACAGACTTCAGAGGATAATTAGGACTGCAGAAAAAACAATTACTACCCACCTGCCTTCAATCGAGGACCTGTATACTACACAAGTCAAAAAGAGGGCTGTGAAAATATTTACAGACCCCTCACATCCTGGACATAAACTGTTTCAACTCCTTCCCTCAAATCAACGCTACAGAGCACTGCACACCAGAACAACTAGACACAAGGACAGTTTTTCCCCGAAAGCCATTACTCTGCTAAACAAATAATTCCCTCAACACTGTTCAACTATTACAAAGTCTGCACTACTATTACTGTTAATCATCTCATCACTCCTTATCACACATCCCCTCCCACTTGTGATTGTAGGACTGTAACTTTGTCGCTTGTATCCTTACGGTTTATATTGACTGTTTCCTAGTATGATTTGATTGATGATTGTACCCTATGACTATCATTAAGTGTTGTATGTTATGATTCTTGATGAATGTATTTTTTCTTTTATGTATTCTGAGAGTATTTACACCAAGACAAATACTGGCCAATAAATCACACTTGCCCAATAAAGTATTCTATTCTATTCTATTCTATTCTATTCTATTCTATTCTATTCTATTCTATTCTATTCTATTCTATTAAATATCTGAATTCTTTAAAGCTATCCTTTTTATTTAGTTTTCATAGAAGTTAATCCTGTTACCAAATAGGCAATAAATTGCAAGATGAAGTATCAAGAACATCTCACAGATGGTTCAATCACTTTTATCCCTTTTTGTTAAGGGTCTAGAATATATTATGTGTGTGCTTATGTCTCTATAGGAATGCATTGTTTAATCATACCTGCCAGATTCTTTTTAAATTGTGTAGATATTTTCTGGACTCTTGACTCAAGGTTCATTATAATATTATTCAGCAATCATATGTAAAATATTTTACTTACTGTTGCTAATAGAAAATGTGTAATAAAGTCTTCAAATGTGTAAACAACTGTGTGTATTCTTGACACGCTTGTATGTAGGATTCAAAGAAGATAAGGAGCAACAGCAGAAAATACAACTTTATTCCACATACTAAAAATATTTGAAAATTGTACAATGGAATGAAGATGTATTTTCTGCTGATGCTGCATAAGTTTTAATTCTCTGAATCAGGAGTTAAAAACAAGGTTGGGGAACCATGCAAAGCATTCTTTCCAACTCCTCAACTGTAGCTTTTTTTCTAGGTTATGTGATAGGCAAGGAAATGGGCAAGTCTTGAAGTAGAACAGTTGGCAACATTCCAAGTTGCTGCCCTGTTACTCTACCCATAGGAATGAATAGATGAGTGGGGAAAACTAAACAGTCATATTTTCATAGACACCTTATTAGAGATTCATTATTAACTAATTGGAAAAAAATATGCAAAAAGCATTATTTAAAAATTCCGATTTGGCTTTCAACAATGGAGGCAATGGTTCATCCCAACAATTTGGATATAACAAAAACGACTAAATATAAAGATTTATTAGACCCTCTAGGAAAATTAAGAACTTGACAGGATTTACAGGAACAGGGATTTAAAATTGACCAGTGGTTATATATACAAATCCATAGCAGATACAAACAAGATATCAAAGAGTTTGGAATCTATAGCAAATTACAATATTTAGATAAAATCTTATTAGGATCAAATAAAAAGAATATCTCCAAATTTTATAAATATTTATTGGAGGTAGAATTAGAGCAAGAGATAATGAAAGGGAACATGATAACGGAGAGTAGGAATATTGGAAGAAGCATTACATTAACGGAATGGGAAAAGATCTGGAATAGAAACATTAAGATTACAAAATCGATGGCGTACAAAGAAAATATGTATAAAATGTTATATAGATGGCACTTACCCCCTTCGAGGTTGGCGAAGATGCACCCTAACATGAGCTCAAGGTGTTGGAAATGCAAAAGCACTGAAGGAACATTTTTCCACACGTGGTGGTCTTGTAAAACTACCCAAAAATTTTGGCAAAAAATCAGAAAATGGTTGGAGGAGATAACTAAAGAACAAATAGACTATAAACCAGAGTTCTTCCTGTTAGGGATCTCTGATAGATATTTATCCACAAAGACAAAATATGTAATAATCCATATTCTAACTGCGGCTAGATTAGCGTTTGCTCAATGTTGGAAATCACCTCATACACCTTCAGAGCAAATGGTTATTCAGAAAATTTGTGAGTGTGCTGAAATGGATAAACTAACAATAGCGTTAAAAAACAAAGAGTCCTCAACATTTTACAACAACTGGGACTCATGGTATAATTGGCTTACACAGAGACAAATTATGTAAATGATAAAAAGTAACTTAAACATAATGGAAAAGAGAAGTAGATTGGATATGATGAAGAGAAATGATCCTTACAGACTGTCACAAAAAGATATCATTCGTTTTTAATTGTATTTAATACCCTATTCTCCCTCCCCTTCCCTTCCCCTCTCTCCCTCTATATCTTTTCCCTTCCCCGCAACCGGCCTTTATCCGGTGTGTTAGGCCGGGTGTTTTCCTTCTTTCCCCCTAGCCGTTTTCTTTCTATTTTGTAAATGTATTGTCGATGTGTTTTTAAATTGTAAATTCAATAAAATCTATTTTTTTAAAAAAAGGAATGAATAGATGTATTAGTATAATTAATAAATAAACTGTTATTCAAACAGATTGTCAACAACCTTATCAAGAAAGTCAAGTCTGAATACTAGATGATAACTGTCCAGAAGACTTGGGTTCAGCCAAGGCTTCTTGAGGTCAAAGCACACCTTCAGTCCTCTTCAAGGCTGGAGGAACTATCTTCTTTTCAAATAGATTAACACTTCCACATAGATTCAGCTATTGGTTACCTGCCAGACTGCCTTAAAAACCCAAGGTAGACTCTGATTTAATAAACAGATAACCAAATCCACTCTTTTAGATGACTTTGCCCACTTTCTCAGAAATGGCAGGTTTACACGTGATCTAGATAACCCTTCAAGATGGTACTTCTGGCATTTCACTTGGAACTATCCAGTATGAAGCCAACTGTGAGTAAATTTGAGGAACTTTATCTGCCAAATAGCATGAATACACCTCACAGTGGCCCTGTTAAAGGTCCTGCTGACTATCTCTTTTCAGCAGAGAAGAGATCATTCTAAACAAGTCCCTTGAGCTACTATTGGTAGATGGAACAAGGACAGAAAAATAATGGTATTTCACCACCTTTATTGCCACAGTCCTCAGTTACGCCTCTTACTTGTGTTCAGCTTAGCTCTTCATCTCCTTCAAACAATGCTCTTGATATTTCTTTTGGCACTTCACTACTCAGAGCAACTCAGATAGCCAAGGTGTGCCCCAGACTCAGTGCCCAGGGAATGTTGCATAAGAGCAATACAGTCCACTGTCACATGTCTATTCTAGACTGCAGTCAAAACCTCAGCTAAATTGCTCACCAGATCTTCCGGAAAAATCCCAAGTTCCTTCTGGAACTCGAGTCTATTAGCGGCCTGTGATGGGCAGATCTAACATGCCCTATCCCTGCCCACAGTGGTGCTTGGTAACAACATATTGGTCAGCAATTAAGTGATTGTCCATGGCAATGGACTGATGGTAATATGATCTGATTCATGATCATGTTGCAGCTGCTCGAAGGTACTGATGACCCCAACCTAGAATTGTCCTGTCTAAAGAACTGCACCTCTAAAACTAAGGCAGAAAGACATTGTTTCTTCAGAAGTCAAATGGGATAAATATTCAAACCTTGTGGCCATATTTAGATGTAATGTTTAATCTTTATTTTAAAAGATTTGATATTGGCACATATAAAAACTATTTTGAAAATGATGCCATTGTTATTTTGCCTTTTCTTTTTTACAGTTTTTAAAATTATATGCTAGCATTGTATCTGTTTGCCAGAAATGAGCCTATAGATAGTGTATAAATATTCTCAGATGAATAACTATTTTTATTGTTTAGTAAGTGGAGTATTTTCTATAGATATTATAGGTATGAAAATGATTATAGCTTTTGTGGCTTGCATGCATGTCTATATTGACTTTACCTTACATTATAGTATGTTCAAATAAGAGCAATTTGATACAGTATTCAAGGTTACAATGTAAAATCTTGACAATTTTCTATCTAAATGGGAAGCTTTCATATTGTAAATAGATCTTAAAATATCCCTGTCTGGCTCTAGTAGCATTAAAGAATATAATACATCAGCATCTTCTGTCTATGAATCTAATCAAAACTACTGTCATTAGAATTAAATAAATTAATAAAATACAACAGAATGCTATTGGCTCTTTCCTTGGAGATATTCAAGGAGAAACTTAGCAAATCTATCAGCAATAATTAAGGGCCTCATTCATATTAATACAGAGCAGGACTATCAGGGCCATGTATAGATTAGTTCTTTTCCAATTCTACAAAACTATCTCATAATTTTTAAATGTTCCACATATACATACTATTACTTCCTTTAACACTTATCTCTGAAAAATCTATGGAATATATAGTGATTCTATTGGTTTGATACATCTATTTTAGTACTTTAAAAAAGACAAAAAGGAATGTAATTTAGAGTTTTTAGAAGGTGCAAAGAAGTGGGGAGCGCATCTTGCACTTCTTGCACATTTGGAGGATAACCCTTCCTTTTAGTAAGCTAATTCTTCTCTGCTATACAGCACAAAGATTGAGACAGTTCAAACATAACCACTGTCACAAACAACCAATCAGTTAATATCCTGCAGCACAAATGTTTAACATCTTAGCTGATAATTGGTCCATTGCTAGTGTAGTTCCTTTGGTTTTAGTGATGTAATGATTTGTCATCTGCATCAATGAAGCAGTGACCCTGACCCTGAATTAGCTTACCAAAAGATTACATACAGAGGTAGTAATCTGAAATGAATAACAATTAATGTTTGCTGAATTATTTCCTAAATACACTGACTTTCTGTTAATTCCGGTACAAACCTGGTTGCAGATGTTGTTAAGAAATGGAAATTGCAACATGTCCTCCTTCTATGAAGCTAGCCAAGCTATTTTACTTCTCAAAGTTACATTTCTCATTTCTAATTGTTGTTCTATTTTCTTTTCTTTCTATGTATGGTCAATTCTGATGGGGTTACTATTTGAAATTTCCTTTTTAATAATTCTGCATTTCCTGGGACTCTTCCAGGTATATTGATATTTCCCATTTGTTTCTCGGCAGTCCAATTTTGGCTTTAATTCCAGCAGTACTTGCCACCTGACTTTCTGCTGGAAGTAATTTTGCAGTTGTATGAAAATGCTTCCCAGTCCAAATACTCCCACTTCAAAATGCCAACCATTTTCAAATGCAGCTGAAGTAGTCTAACATAATACTTAATTAGTTTTTTACACAAATCAGAGGCATGTAGGATTATTGTCCAGAGCATACTACAAAGATGGTAAGTTTTAATGAAAATTGTAACTTTAGATTTAAATGACAGGAGAGATGAATTGTTAAGAAATAATAATGTATTTATAACATTAGTCCTGAAATATTGTTTAATCAGGGATAGTTAATGGATAGTAATTAAAATCATAGACCAAGGAAAAGGACATTTCATATTACCTCCTTCTGAATTCCAGTGGTATTCAACGTTAATCATTAGAAGGAAACTTCTCATGGGGATTCTGACATCAGAATTTATGAATTGTTTCTTTTTCTGCTCTAGAATCAACTTATCTAGACTGATAAGGCATTTACATATTATGAACTGTACGTACATTATACATGCCTTAAGAGAATATACACTATAGAGACACAAATTGTCTGTCTATCTATCTATCTATCTATCTATCTATCTATCTATCTATCTATCTATCTTTTATGAAATGCAATCTCATAAAATTCACTACATCAGAGGCATATTATGCTATCTTGTATGTAAACCAGTATATCCTTCACGTTTTGAGATATTTTAAACATAGTTTGTAAATAAATCACAGCTGAGTAAACAGGCCATGCTAAGGTACAGAAGCATCCATGAAAATAAACCCCATATCAGGTGAGTTCATAGAACTTAATCAAATCACATTATGGCATGAAACAATATGTAGGCCCAGTCAATTTGTAAAAATGTCAAATTCATCCATTTTAATTGCTAATTGTTTCATTGTTCTCAGAAAATCAATAAAAGTACTTAATGCATGCCTTACATCTCCTAGTTTACAAATCTCACATCTCTGAATGTTCATAAGCTCTCTCTTGAAATCAATAGATCACAAATATCTCAAATAGTCCTTGTCCTGAATGTAATTGCTTTTATAAATATTAGCACTATTAGCACTATATCAGTCTTTTAATTTACCTGGTGATATATATCTGTTCAACCTCACACTGTGTCTGACATTGACTTGAAACTGATAGGATTTAAAAGGTGATAACTTTGATTCAATACTAGGGCTTACAAAGTAATTCAGAAAAGGGTGAGTAACTTGACATATGGTGCCTACTCATTAAAAGTTCATCCAGCTTTGAAATATTCCACATGTTTGAAACAAGTATGTACATTAAAAGAGAGGGCAGAAAAAAGGATGGAGCAGATGGGAAACACCATTGTAATTGGAAGTACCAATCAAAGCAGAAATGAATTTTTGGGAGGTGGGTGTGATGTATGATATCCCCAATGTAATGAATATTCAGTTCGTAGTATTATAAGTAGTGAAGAGCTTAACATTTAAATCAGCATCATATTTTATATGAGATAGAGTAGGGTTTCTAATATGAATGTTAAGATGGTGGCCAAGGAATGTGTAGTTGAATTGCATACATAATTCATATATTGAGGCAGTATTTGAAGCTGAAAAATGGCTGTAAAACTGCTGTCAAGAAGCTTCCCATTTGTGTTGCATTAATGTCATTCATATCTATACAAACACATATACACTATTAAAAATTCATTTTCATTAAATTCATTAAAGTAGATTGAGTGCCAGCTTTAGCAACAGAATACATACATTTACATATATTTTGCAAGGCAAATTGTATTTGTTGCTGTTTGTTTTCCACAAATAAACCCAGTGTCTTTCATGCAAACATAATCACAGTAACTTATGTTGGCTTGCTTGGCTATGGAACTTTAAAAAAGAGGAGGCACACATGATGGAATCAGAGCTGTTGCTACTTCCATGGAATTGGAAATTCTCTGAGAATAATCTAAGATATTTTCATAAAAGAATCGTGGTGGTGCAGTGGTTAGAATGCAGTATTGCAGGCTGATTTGCCCACTGTCAGGAGTTCAATCCTGACCGACTCAAGGTTGACTCAGACTCCATTTTTTCTGAGGTCAATAAAATGAGGACCCAGTTTGTTGAGGGTAATATGCTGACTTTGTAAACTGCTCAGAGAGCACTGTGGAGCAGTATATAAGTGCTATTGCTATTGATAAGATACCGTCATTTAGATCAATTAAAATTTTCTTGACTGAATGAGTAGAAACTCCTGTGATCGCTTCCTCACTCCTTGCAATATACTTTGCTTCCATTAGAAAATTTGATTGCAATCAGTATTCATCTTGAAAATTACAGTTTGCAAAGATTCTAGAATTTGGGAGTTGGTGTCCAGAGTTTTTCACCCAACACCTATAATCCCACATTGTGTTTGCTAGGGATTATGAGAATTCAAATCAAACATACTTGGAAGGTAGCAGGTTTCATTATGATTGTCCTTTAAAAATCCTATTTTTAAGGTTATGATCACACAGTTATAAACCTCTATTTAATACCTCACATCCCTTGTAAGGTAAATGAAGCAGTTAATCATTCCATTAAAAAGTATTGTTTTTTTAAAAAAAATATTATTTAGATCCTTTGGATTTCTCTAACCATTTCTCATTGTGGATTGTATTAGTTATTTTATCTTTTCATTTTCTACAGTTTGCTATAATCTTAGTAATAACCAGAAATTTTATATACTAAGAAACTCATTTTTAATGAGTAAAAAGCAAGATATCCATGAACATGTGCTTTTGCATTTATTCTTTTTTGAATTGCCTTTATTTCTATAGACTTGAATGGATGTGTTCAGTGATTACGTTATCTCAGCTCTTTAAAAAAAAATATCCACGTACCTGAAAGCTTATATCCACCAAAGACCAAAGATTCCTTCTCTCTCTATTGAACAAATACTGTACAAATAGCAGCAATTTAAGCCATTGTAACACATCACTAAAGTGTTTCATTATGTACTGGATTGATAATCTCTAGACATCAAACAGTATTTCAGTGAACTTGTGGCCTTGAACACAACTTTCCCAAATATGACAATGAAAGAGAAGGTTGTTTTGTCCTGCTGTGCATGTGCTAATGTTTCAAAGAGATTACTGTTGAGCATTTGTCTCTAAAGTATCTAACATAATAGTACTTAACTCTAAACTTTTTGCACTTGGAAAAAAAAACTCCTTTACTGCTCTAACATGGGATTTGCTTTTTAATGTCAGAAATTGATAATAAAGTTGAGAAAACAGAATTACCAATGGAATTTGCTACTATTACAGTAAACCTATTTCCAACTAGCCATTTAAGCAATGATAATTATTGTTACCAAATGCTGGATTGTAACTGGCACCCCAGGAATATCACTTAGCAGTATACGTGTTCTCCAAGGTCTTACACATCAAAGAATGAACTCAATAGGAGAACATTTGAAAGATTACAATGTCATGCCAATTTTTAAAAAAAGAATCCTCAAGCAGGAACATAGAACTGCATCCCTAGCTAACATCAGATTTTTTCAATTCTGTACAGATCAAAGATAAATCTTGCTGAAGATTCAACATGAAGTGAGAAAAGGAAAAAAAATGGCTATCTTTCTAAACTTCTCTTTTAGAAGAACTTGTAGAGTTCTTATTCTTATCAAATAGGTACTATATATGGACAGATGAAACTGCCAAATGTATTGTAAAAGTCCAAATGAATAAAATCCTTCACAATGAATCCTGAGAGGAAAACATAGTATTTTTGGAAGAAAGTCCCTTTTCTTATAAAGCACCTTATGATTAAAAGAAAATAAGGAGAAAAATAGATTGTTCTTGAAACAGAGAAATGAAACAGTAGAGTAGGGTAAGAGTGGTAGCATGAATTGAAATTTGTTGATTGAAGGCCTAGTCAATGCCATTTGTCTTTTATCAGAGATATATCATGAAAAAAAGATTAAGTCATAAGACTATCAATTTTTAAGTATGTGAGATTTTTGAAAAATTGAAATAACCATATCCCTGATAGAAGTGGAAGTTTTAGGACATCTTTTAAAAAATCAATATGTTTGTGTATTTTCTTCATCTATTTTCACAGAAGATATTTATATGTCCAGGTGAGAAGATCAGCAAGAACACACTGAAACAGATTCAGAGAAAGGCAACAGAGATGATTTGCGGGGGGGTGTTGTCTAGGAACTAAGTCTTGTGTAGGGAGAAATGATGGGACTGAGAATGTTTAGCCTTGGGCTTCTGGTGACAGGACAGGGACATCCAGAGGTGGAGAAGCCCAGCTGTGGCTTTTGAACACCTCTTCTCACATTTGGAGTGATCCCTAGTGGATACATGAAATCCGTAGAGCTTCGTGTCAGCATAGAGGACCCCCAGGTTGCTGTTTTGGGGAAGGCAACCCCCTAGCAATGAAGGAAGAGCCTCTGGGTCTGGTGGCATAAGGTATTCTGCAATGAGTAGAGGAGTGGAGAATTCTTCTTGTGAAATATTTCTGGACTTTTTCAATTGTGTTAATATCAGATACATGATATGGGTTCCAGACTGATGAGCTGTATTCAAGTATAGGTCTAGCAAAAGAGAAAAAGCTACGTAGGATTAGATTAACAATTCTTAATGCCTTTTTGGACTCTAGCACATAGATCATTAGAGATGAGTACTCCAAGGTCCTTGACAAAGTTTGGATCCTCAACAAGGTCTTGATTATTTAGCTTGTATTTTATTTTCTGATTTTTTTTGCCAATATGTAAGACAGAGCATTTATTTGTTGAGAATTGTTTGCCATTTGATTGACCATTCTGATACATAGTCAAGGTCTTTCTGGAAGGTAGTAGTATTGTCTGTGGTATTGAATAGCTTTACATCATCAGTGAAGAGAATGTAGTTGCTCTTAATATGATCACAGAGGTCATTTATGTAGAGTATGAAGAGAGTTGGTCCTAAAACACTGCCTTGGGGGACACCACTGTTGACAGGTACAGAATTTGATAGGATGCTCCCAATTTTGACCATTTGTTCTCTGACAGGAATGCTTCTATCCAGTTATGTAGGTGTCCAGAGATACCAAAAGTTTTCAGTTTTAGTAATAGTTTAGTTTTAGTAGTAGTAGTGTACCACTGAATCAAAGGCTTTACAGAAGTCTATGTAGATTGCATCTATTGCTTTGCCCTGATCGAGTTGTATAGTCCATATGTTTTTGCAGTGTAAGAGTTGCAGATTACAGGATAGTTTTTTTTCTGAAACCAAATTGTTTATTAGAGAGTAGGTTGTTTGTCTCTAAGTGGAGGATAATGGATTGATTAATAATTGATTTCTTGACTTTACAGGTGATGCAGCATAAGGAGATTGGTCTGTAATTTTCAACTAGGCTGAGGTCTCCCTTTTTGAAGATGGGGATGACCATGGGCTTGTGACCATAGTTTTGGCAAGGAGCTGGTCCTGAAAGATGGCTTCGGCTATGGCTTTTTAAAGAAGTAGGCACATATTCCGTCCAGTCCAATAGATAGAGATGGTTTTAGATTGCGCAGTGCTTTTTCAACATTGTCTTCTGTAAAATCGATATGTATTAGATTGTTATAGTTGTCTGTGGTTTAACTAGGAAGTACTGGGCATGATCCATTGCTGTTTACAAATAGTGAGCCAAAGAAATTGTTAAAGAGGTTTGCGTTGATGGTGTCATCGTTGCAGTCTTTGCCATTAGGTCCTTCCAGGGGTGGGATGGACCTTGAGTCTTTTAGTTTGTTGTTTACAAAATTGTAGAAAGCATGGGTGGAGTTTGTGCATAGAAGGTTTTCCTCTTGTTTAATGTGATAATTAGTGCATTCAGTTTTTATCTGGTGGCATAAATTTTTGTATCGGCTTTTGAAGTTGGCAACGTGACCAGATTTGTTTTTTTGCCAAAGTGATCACTTTTGGGATTGAAGCTTCCTTATTGTTATGGATAATCTGTTTTTCCTGGTTTTGGGAATTGTTATTGGTACATATAGTTTGATGGCTCTTTTGATTTTTAGTAAGAATATGTTGTAATGGTCTTCAGCAGTATTGCATCCAGTGACTAGAAATTGCCAATCAAGGGAAGAGAGAGTATTGATTATAAGATCATAGTTGCGTTTTTTGAAGTTATAATTGGGGATTTTGTCATGATGGTTTTTGTGTGGATGTATGTTGAAACAAAAGTCAATCATGTTGTGGTCACTGTTGGAAAAGGGTTATTAACTTGTATTCCGTAAATTGAATTCAAACTATTGCAGAAGATGAGATTGAGGCAGTTGCTAAGTCTAGTATTGCTGGTTACTAGTTGTTCCAGTCCCAGATTTGTTACAGCATTGTAGAAGGTTGCATGTGTGGGTTCAGTTGTACATTCCTTTAGGGTCCAGTTAATATGAGGTAGATTGAAGTCACCAAGAAAGATAAAAGCGTGTGGGCAGGATGCTGCCCATGTTAGTAGTGTATTTAGCTTGTTTACATGTTCGATGTCATAATCAGGGGCTCTGTAACATAGTAAGAACTGAAATGTGTTATTTAAAGTCAGTTCGCAGATAATGGTCTCAGGAAGAGCAAGCTCTTGGGTAACTTGGATGTTTTTTAGATGTAAGGACTTTTTATAGAAGATAGCAACACCACCTTCTCTACGGATTTCATGATTGGATCGGTAAACATGATAGTCTCTTACTGTGGTAATGGAGTCAGGGAGAGATGCGTTGAGCCATGTTTCACAGACAAATATGATGTTGAATTTAGCCATATTTAGTAAGAGGAGAAATGAAGGTATTTTATTTACAAGGCCTCTTGCATTGAGTAGCTTGCATTTAAGGCCAGTTGTAGTTTGAATTGAGGTAGTTGGGGGCATGCGTGCCTAGTCTTGGGTGATGGTAGATTGGTTGAAGTAGGGTTGGATGCAGAGTTGTGGGTTGTGTGACTTTCTTTTGATGCAATCAGCTCGGTAGTCAATGTACAGGTCCTTCTCTCCATTGTTTAGATGATTTTTGAGTTCTGTGCATAGTAACAGGAATATTTATTAGAACAGAATGTTCAAAAGTCTTTCTAATAATAAGAGCAGTCTTATGGTATGGAACCAACTACCCAGAGAAATGGTGGGCTCCTTTTGCTGGATGTGTGCAATCAAGGAGGTTAGATTGTTATGGATACTTTAATTTGGGTTCTTTCACTGAATCAGGCTAGGATTTGAGAAACTAAATAGCTTGTTTCAATTCTATGATTCTACAAGAGGAATTTTTTGTAGACATAGACCTTATTTAGAGTGGCCTGTCAGCTCTTTTCCTACTTTTTGTTTTATGCTAGTGCAGTTTTTCTAATGTTCTAGTGCTGTAGTGTTTTTATCTTGTTATTCTAAGTCTGAAGTTAAAAGAAAAAAAGGAGCAGAAATATCTTGTCTGCTAACTTGTAACTGGTCATTTGGGTTGCTCTGCAGTAGAAATAGACAATCAGAGCCTCCACAGTCACATGTAGCATCCCTTGAATCTCTCCCCATTTTGTAGCCCTAAAGGAAGAGTCCCATTATGAAGCAGGAAATATTAAAAATGTTGATATCTATTGAATATATAGTTAAAATAGACTTAATACCAATATGATTTGTCCCAATTAAACAAAAAAAATGTCCCACATGAATATTACACATAATGTACCACCACCCTAACTACTGAGGAACTTACTCTCCCACAAAATGTTAGGCATGGATCTTGGTCACCAAAACATTGCTCTCCCTTATCCTATAGAATTTGTAACTAAAAAGAAAGAAACTGGCTAAGGGGAGAAATGTATAACTCCTGTTATATATCTTATAATTAGTTTGAACATCAGGAGTGACCTTCTGAAGATAGATAGAATGCTAGAGCCTCAACTATCATCAGGAAAAAGGCTTTAGCCTGTGGAATTCACTTGAAAAGGAAATGTTATTGGTTCCCATTCCTGCAGTATTTAGGAAGATCTTTAAAACATCTCTTTCACTGAGTTTTAGATGTATTACTTTAATGATAGGTTTAATGGCATTAATTTTGTTATATCCTTTGCTGTATCATTTTATTATTGTAAGGCTTGCATGTTGGAATGGAAAAATAAATGGAATACAAACAAACAAACAAATACCAGTCACTGTTTCCACCTTAGATGGAAGTGCTGAATGAAAATCTTCTATAGGTTACTTAAGGGGATAGGTAAGTTCAAAAGGGATTACAAAATCCTTGTCATGTTCAATCCATGTTATACTAGAAATTGGTACTTTTACAGTATGAAAAATAAGATGGTCAGCATATTCATAGAACAATGGACTCTCTTGGTAAATTACATGTAATTCTGATTTAAAAAATACAAGATACAAATAGATGACTATCAGTGATGGTAGGCTACTGGTTCAGCCCGGTTCTGCTGAGCTGTTAGCAGTGATGAGCAGTGGAGACTGAACCAGTTCTCTCCACCGCTCTGCTGTTGGACCCACCCACCCGCCCAGGTTCTTTTATCTTCTGATTTTGAAGTGCAGCTGCTTTGTGCGGAACAGAAGAGTGCTGTGCGGCAGCTGCTGAAGCAACCAGGAGAGTGCAGGCTTGCAGGAGGTGAGTTGAAACACCTCTGCACCTGCGCAAAGTGTGTGTTTGGTGTGCGTACGCATACAAAGTGTGTGCACATATGCAAAGCATGCCCACCAAGCCACACCCACCGAACTAGTGGTAGAAGTTTTTGAATCCCACCACTGATGACTATGTGAGTGCCCTCCAAAATATGGAAGAGTTGTCCTACAATAATACATACAGTGTGAAAACCAACATACAAGTCTTGAAACCTATTCCATATTTTAATATTGCATACAGAAGGTAAAAATGTCTTTAAAAGATTCATAAAACTCAAATTAATTTTCAAGATCTTTGAACTGTCCCATTGTTAGTTGTAGAAGAGGAAAAAATGCATTTTTAGGTTTTTGCAGGAGAGGATAGTTTAAATAATTGATGTATATCAGCAGTGTCAATGGGGGAAAGTGTTATTTGAGAGATGTATTGGCTGGTGTTTGGTCTATTTTTATCACTAAAACCATCTAGATTGATTATCTACTTTAGACTATAATGGCTGTTGACTTTTTGAAATAGAATTAATCACTTTTGTTAAGACAATGTAATAAGTAAGACCATTAATGTTATTTATTTCAGGCTCTTGTTCTTATCAGACAAACAAGGACACATTTTCTCTGGTTCAAAGAGTTTGTAAATTATTTAAATCAAATGGACAGAAAGGGCAAAAAAGGTTCAACCTTATAAAGAGAGCTTCTAAACAGCACCGTTGAGTTTATAGCTTTGAATAATGATTTGCAAATTGTAGGCATCTGCCATGGAAGCTGGTTAATCAATCATAATTTTACAATCACATCTTCCAAGCAGTTATTTCCCTCCCATAATTTGAAGAGTCCCAGTATGAAATATACTGTACAACAGGCAGTGGTGGTTGAAACAGGCAGGAAAAGGGATAGTGAGTCAGTATAGGTTGGATCCGAATTAAAAATGTTTTTCTTTTTTCATCTTACCAGTATCATTGACAATGAGAATCAAACAATTGTTGAACTTGGCTCTTAACCTATTAGACAAAACCTGTATTTTCCTTGATATTTTTACTGACTTTTTCCATTTTGTTACTACAAACTATCTATTTAATTGTGCTAATATAGTAGAGATTATTTTTTAAATGCTTCATCTTATTATTTAGGCCCTAGGATTATCATATCTGGGCTATAAAAGTCCAAAGTACTGTAAAATGGCAGCAAGTTCTAAATTAGTTAATTCTTGACTGCCATCTTCTTTGAATACCAAGTGTGGTAATTTTGTTATTCTGTCATAGACATGAACACAGTAATTTGTAGCTTATAATCAGAAGGGGAGGGCGGTCCTATGATTTTTTTAGATTGAGTGACTCTCCTTTCAATCCATATGTATAGGAGATTTTTCATACACCAGAATAGTAGCGGTAGATACTGTTTTAAGAGGAGTTTGTTCTCTGTTAGAGTCTAAGGAACTTGTTTGATAGACTACCAAGAAACCTCAGAGCATAGTTTAAACAAATGGTCATGTTCAGTTATGGAATTCTTAGTGTGTGTGTGTGTGTGTGTGTGTGTGTGTGTGTAGCAGAAATATATGTTACCATGAATGCTTCAGCCATAGTCTCAGTTCTTTGGAGAGATTATTAGGCAGCATAGCAAGTTTATTTTCCTAGCTATCTTTCTCCTTATCTCAATTAATGGTGAGACCTAAAGAATGGCTTTTATAGTGGCACAAAGATCTCAAGAAGCAATACAAGATACTTGGAGATGTTCTGATCCCACATCTCTCAATAGTTTTAAAGGTCAAAATCAGCATTTCAAACAGCCTTGAAGCAAATTGGTAATTAGTTACACTCTGTGTGTGTGTGTGTGTGTGTGTGTGCTTGTGTTTGTGTGTTTTCACTAGCTTAGTATTATGTTGTTGTGTGGCTTGGTAATAATTTTCCTGGGTTTCTTTTTGTTATTTCTTTTGCAAATAAACTGATGTGAAAAGAAATCGACAATAAGTGAGAAGCAAGTGCAAACATTCAGATAATTAATGTTTTCAAATATGCCAATTGTCTTGGTCTGACAAGAGGGATAGTTCTTTTATTCTAAAGGCCACATTAAATTCTGCCAGGATAATTCTGCCAGAGAGGCAATGTTCACCAATGTGTGCTTAACAGATAGTCAAATTACCTCATTCAGAGTAGCAGGAGACATTCTCTCTACTGGAGTTAGCAAACTTAACATTGTTTGCCTATTCATTGTGCTTCCTGGCTGCAGTCTGGGCTTCATATCAATCATGGGCACCTCTGCTTGCATTAAATGCTTTGTGGTCTTTCTTCTGTGAAAAGTGAATTATCGTCATGTTTAGCAAAGCTGTTGCTAGTGCCATGTCAACTGTGGTCAAAAACGTTTCTGAAATACAGCATGGACTGAAACATTTTTAGCTTAACCCCTTGCTTATCTTGACCTTCCCATGTTCCCTGCTGTTCCTGTGGTCCAGCAGCAGCAAATAAAATTACAACGCTTCAAACAATCAAATATAAAGAACCATCATCAAAAAAAACCCTATTCCTCCTGAAACAATGACAATTATGTTAATGGTGATGAAAGACAGAGAAAATATGTAGCATCATTTAAATAGTTTACCTTTATTCATTTCAAATTAGGAAAGAACCAATTTGATAGAGTTCTAGCAAAATTGTTTGCTATGTTGTTTAGCAACCTACTGTAGCAACTTGCTCTTTGTTAGGTTGTACAGAGATTTGCTACTAACACCTCTGTAGCATGAATAGAATTTCTGTATCATAAAAGAAGGTGTACAGAATGGGAAAATGACAAGGAGATTACAATGTGCAGTCAGTAAACAAGATAAAGAAAGGGGCTGGATGTTAAAGATTACTCAAAGTGGCAGGGGCATCCACAGGGTTGGGTTCAATAAAATGATGCGTTGATGGACTCCTTTAAAAAAGTCAAGCAGAAAAATACTGTAGGTAGCTCATAGGAAGAAAAATGATTATGAAAAACAACCCTGGTTCTTCTGTGTTTTGAAGCAAGGACTTTCTGCATGTCAACAAAATGTTATAATCATGGTGCCGTCAGGAACAGTTTTTATAATGCAGACATTCTGGAACAAAAGTTGAGAAAATTAAGTGAAGGGGCATGCCTGCCTCAGCACAGATGCCAATCAAAATTCAAGGCTTTGCCTGGAAGAAAGCAAAGCGCAGCAAACAGACAAGACAGCAAGGTTAAGGCCAGCACAAGGGAGAAAGAGCTTGCAACCCAGAGCAGGAAAACATGGATGGAGGTCACATTTTGGGTGGGATGAAGGTTAGTAGAAGGTAATATCTGCTTCTGCCTTCAGACTCTGTTGTTGGACTTTATTTATAACAGGGCAACCTAGCAGAGATGGAAAGCCAGGAGAAATGAAAGCAAGACTCAGAAGTGAGCAAGGAAGCAGAATGCTTACATAAGATATGATTATTTCAAACTATGAGGAAGGGATAATTTAAATGGGGCAGATATTTGAAAATGAAAAAGCCACTAATTGAACTAAATCAACCAACCTTTATTGGCAGAATACAACATGTGTACAATGAGATTAGCTGAGCCTCCCTTTGTGCACCCCCCAACACAACTCAGAATGAAGACAGAAGTCCCTAACCCAGTCCCAATCTTATTGCACCAAAACATCAAAACGGTGTTCATCCACCTGCTATTGTACACATGCTAGTGTAATTTCTATGCAACCAGTAGTATTGAATACATTTTTCCTATACTCTTTGTTATAAAATCTATTTTCAGGAAGCAGATGTGAGTTTTTCATACACTGTTGACCTTCAGTATTCCCACTAATGTACATTGACACAGATAAATGCAATTATTATTATTTTATTAAAGCTGTAGTAATTAGAAAAAATGTTCTGCAATTTTATATTCTGTGCAAAACTATATACACATTCCAGTTATAGTCACCATAAATATTGGATACAGGACTGTATTTGTAAACATTTGTGTCTGTAGGATCCAGTTATCAGATCAATGCTCAAAGTTTCTTTTATTCAAAAAAGTGAACTTCTCTTATTCAAATGGATCTTTACAGTTATACTGTAGAGAATACAGTATATATCTTCTTAATATACTTGAAGTTGAAGTTGAACATGAACTACATTTGACAAAGTAGACCACAACCTATTATTTGGCAAGATAGTCAAATATTGCTTAGACAGCACCACCACCAGATGGATTCCTAATTGGCTGACCAACCACACTCAATGAGTAGTCCTTAATGGAACTATATCTACAGAGAGAGAAATGTTCTGTTTTAGGTCCAGTACTCTTCAACATCTTCATAAACAATTTAGATGAGGGGATTGAAGGGGAATCATTAAATTTGCTGACACCAAGCTGGGGGGTGGGAGACACTTTAGAAAATAAGCTCAAGAAGGATCTTGACAGACTTGAACACACACTGATCCTATCCAACAAAATGTAATTCAGTGGTGAGAAAATAAGGTTTTACACTTTGGCAAGAAAAAACAAATGCATAGGCATAAAATTGATGTGCCTGGCTCAATAGCAGTAACAGGGATCTAAGAGTCAACCACTTAAATATAAGCGAGTAGGAGGCTACAGCTGTTAAAAAGTCAATACAGTCCTAAGCAGCATTAACAGAGGGATAAAATCAAGAGCACATGAAGTTTTAGTACCACTTTAGAATGCTTTAGTAAGGTCAGAGTTGGAATATTGCATCCAGCTTGGTCACCACAATACAAACAAAAATGTTGAGTCTCTAGAAAAATGCAGAGGAGAGCAACAAAGATGATTTGGGGACTTCATATGAAGAATGGTTAAAGGAACTGGGTATGTCTATAGTCTAACAATCAGAATGACTAGGGATGATGTGATAGCAGTCTTCCAATATCTAAGGAGCTGTCACAAAGAAGAGGGGGTTAACCTATTCTCCAGAACATAGGACAACCAGATGGAAAGTTGAGATCCAACCCAAAACTAAGGAAACATTTTCTGATGAGAGCAATTAATCAGTGGAATGGCTGCCCTAGAGGTTTTTAAGAAAAGATTGGGAAGCCATTTGCCTGAAATCGTATAGGGTCTCCTGCTTGAATAGGGGTTTGGACTAGGAGAACTCAAGTTCTCCTCCAACTATTATTCTATTATTCCTCTAAGAAATGTCTGAGCAATCTTTTACTTGTTCTGCTTTCTCATGTCCCTCTTAAGAGGATGGAGGCAGGCATGGGCACAGCTGGGGAGACAATTTCCTCAGGCCACTGCTGAAGATTATCCATAATCCAAGTAGAATGCTTAAAGGATCAAAATCATTTTTGCAGAAAAGCTTAGTGTAAAGCCATCACTCCCTTCTTTTCATATTCTCAAAGTCCATTCCTTATTCACATGAAAGTAGTATACCATGTTTTATGGTAAAACCATTTGAAACAAAAGTACACTACTAGTACTCTGACCTTGGCTGTAATCTCTAGATATCCTCCAAATACTGTCTCCATATTGTAATTATTATTGTAATCCTTTTAATTAAATTTAAGGTATATTCAAATGGTAAATTTAGATATAAATTATATGTAGGTTTTCTCTCTCCTTTCTTTATCCTGATCTTTCCAATTTATCAGTATTTATTATAATGGTTGCTCAGTTTTAATTGATTATTGCACTTTCAATGCTGTTGTTCTCTGTGACAAGCCAAAAATTATGTTAGATCATGTTTCACTTCAATTGTTTGGATTAATTTGTACTGTGTTTTTGAACTAAAGCACTTCCTCAGCCCAACAATATATAAGCAGAGCTAGTGATGAAATAGTGGCAGAGACAATAAAAGGACAAAAAGAGACTTTGGAAAAGAGCACTCGTACAAACTTTCTTTTAAAAAATTGCCATTACAGGTAGTCTTCAAGTTATGAACCCAATGGAGCCCAAAATTTATATTTTTAAGTGAGAAATTTGTTACGTGAGTTTTGTCCCATTTTATGACTTTTCTTGCCCTATTTGTTAAATGAATCACTGCAGTTGAATTAGTAATCTGATTTCCCCACTGACTTTGCTTGTCAGAAGGTCACAAAAGCAGATCAAATGATTCCAGGATGCCAAAACTGTCATAAATGTCAGTCAGTTGTCAAGCATTCGAATGTAAATCATGTGATCATGGGGATGCTACAAAGGTCATGTGTGAAAAATGGTCATAAGTCACTTTTTTCAGTATCGTAACTTCAAACAGTCATTAAACAAACTGTTGTAAGTCAAGGACTACCTGTATATGCCATCTTCACTCCCTAATGCCCAGAGTTCAAAAACAGTGACGGCTCGGTAGTCCCATGCTTCTGCAGGGTCATTTGCAAAAATGAATCAAGCAAACCTGAATTCATTTATACTATAAATTTACTCGCCAAAAGCAACTTCAACCATAAGAACTTCTGTTCTCGCCCTGACCTAACCTTACAGCAATGTGTACAATCCTATGAGCTGTGCTCTGAGCTCAAAAGACTCCACGAA
This sequence comes from Pseudonaja textilis, assembly GCF_049901715.1. Classification (NCBI taxonomy): domain Eukaryota; kingdom Metazoa; phylum Chordata; class Lepidosauria; order Squamata; family Elapidae; genus Pseudonaja; species Pseudonaja textilis. Next base: position 210,630,055 of record NC_141991.1, on the reverse strand, counting down.
CAAGGAAATACTAACCTATACATTGACTACCACACAGAATGTATCAAAAGCAAGACCTTCAACTTACATTCCAAAAACCATCACCCCAACATCCAACATTAGGCATGCATGCCCCTTACTTCCTCCAGACCCATTACTACATATCTAAAATGCAAACTACTCAACGCAAGAAGCCTCTCAAACAAAATGCATGAATTCCTCATCTTATTAGGCACGACCACATTTGACATTATATTTGTCTGTGAGACATGGTTAAATGCATCTTTTCCAGACTTCTTTACCACAGTCGGCACATTTATCGGTCAGATCTCAAAATCCGTAGAGGAGGTGGAGTTGCAATCTTCTACAAAAAAATCCCTAAATCTAAAAACGATTCAAATTACACAGGAACTTGCTCTCCCAGAGACCATAGTCTGTGAACTGTCTTCAAATGCCACAATCCACTTCTTACTTTGCTACAGAGCCCTGGATCATGACATAGTTCATGCAAACAAGCTAACTTCACTGTTAATGTGGGCTGCCTCTTGCCCTCACCCTCTTATTTTCCTTGTTGACTTCAATCTAGCTCTTATAAATTGGACACTAAATGAATGTACATCCGAACCCATACATGCAACCCTGTACAATGCTGTTACTACAATGGGACTGGATCAGTTAGTAACTAACAACACTAGACTCAAAAACTGCCCTTGACCTTATCTTCTGCAACAGCTCAAACTCAATATATGGCCTACAAATACAAGAACCGTTTTCAAACAGTGACCACAGTATGATTGACTTTTGCCTCAATTTATGCTCTCACAAAGAAGATCATAATGATGGATCCCCAAAATACAGCTTCAAAAAAGCCAACTATGATCTCATAGATGCTGATCTATCATCTCTTAATTGGCACATTCTGTCCTCTAGCTGTAATACTACAGAAGACCATTATAATGCATTCTTGTTTGAACTTGAAAGAGTCATTAAACTATATGTACCATTAGTACCCCCCCGAAAAAAACAAATTACCCATAACAATAAGGAAACTTCAATAAAAAAGATCACTATGATGTAAAAACAAAACTAGCTACCTAGCAAACTTTAAAAACCAATACAACATCCTATTCTAACAGATAAAGGCAGAATGCACAAATTACCACTGCAAGCAAGAGGAAAACCTCCTACGTACAAAATCCACCTGCGCCTTCTACAATTTTGTTAATACCAAACTTAAAGAATCAAGAACCATCCCACCCCTAAAAGGACCAAATGGGAAAGACTGCAACAATGAAGCTGTTAAGGTCAATCTCTTCAACACATTCTTCAGTTCAGTCTTTGTAAACAGCAATGGTTCATGCCCGACATTTCCTAGTTGTACCACAACTAACTGTAATGACCTACTACATATTGACTTTACAGAAGATAACGTAGAAAAGGCACTACAAAACCTAAAACCATTCCTATCTATTGGCCCTGATGGATTATGTGCATACTTCTTAAAAAAGCTCTCCTCTGCCATAGCGGAACCCCTAAGCATTATATATGAGATATCATTCAGAACCAGCTCCTTACCAAACCTATGGTCCTTAACTACAGTCCTCCCTATCTTCAAAAAAAGTGACCCCAGCCTGGTTGAAAACTACAGACCAATCTCACTGTGTTGTGTCAGGTGCAAAGTCATGGAATCAATCATTAACCAATTCATCACCCTCCACTTAGAGTCAAACAACCTACTCTCCAAAAAAAAAAAAAATTGGTTTCAGGAAAAAATTGTCCTGCAATCTACAACTCCCACACTGCAAAAACATATGGACTATTCTACTTGACCAGGTTAAAGCTATAGATGCAATTTACATAGACTTCTGCAAAGCGTTTGATTCAGTGGTACATGACAAACTACTGTTAAAACTAAACCCTTACGACATTTCCGGATCCCTCCATAAGTGGGATCCAGAAGTGTCAAACAGGCAACAAATAGTAAAAATAGGGAGCGCCATATCAAACCCTGCTCCAGTTAACAGCGGTGTCCCCCAAGGCAGCATTCTAGGACCCACACTCTTTATACTCTATATAAATGACCTTTGCGATCACCTTAAAAACAACTGCATCATCTTTGCAGATGATGTAAAACTATTCAACACTACTGACAATGCTACTATCTTTCAAAGCAACCTTGATTATGTGTCTGAATAGTCAAACATCTGGCAACTCCAAATCTCAACCAACAAATGCTCTGTTCTGCACATTGTAAAAAAAGTCAGTACAACAAATACAAACTAAGTGGATATGACTTCATTGATGATCCTCACTCTGTCAAGGACCTTGGAGTTCTCATATCAAATGACCTAAGTGCCAGAGCTCACTGTAACAGCATTGCCAAAAAGGTATTAAGAGTTGTAAATCTAATCTTACGAAGCTTCTCCTCCAGAAATATCAAATTGCTAACTAGAGCATACAAATATTTTGCCAGACCAATACTCGAATACAGCTCATCAGTCTGGAATCCGCACTGCATATTGGACATTAATACAATCAAGTGAGTCCAGAGGTATTTCACCAGAAAAGTACTTACCCTCCTCTGCTCACAACAGAATACCTATATCACCAGGCTTGAGATTTTGGGCTTGGACAACCTTGAACTATGCTGCCTATGGTTAGACTTAAGTGTAGCACACAAAATTATCTGCTACAATGTCCTACCAGTCAATGACTACTTTAGCTTCAACCACAACAATATAAGAGCACACAACAGATACAAACTCAATGCTTCAAACTTGATTGCAGAAAGTACGACTTCAGCAACAGAGTGTTCAATGCCTGGAATGCACTACCTGACTCTGTTGTTACATCCTCTAACCCCCACTCCTTTAACCTCAAACTAACCACTATTGACCTCACCCCATTCCTAAGAGGTCTGTAAGGGGCATGCATAAGTGCACCATTATGCCTACCGTCCCTGTCCTATTGTCCCCATTTATTTATACCTATTTCCTGTATTCTTACTCATGTTTATACTTATATCTATTATCCTGTAAGCTACTGACAAATCAAATAAATAAATAAATAAAGTTCCCTTTTAGATTATGGCCTTTGGAAACCTTCCATCAATCTTTTTTCTTGGGTTTCCTCCTAGCATTTTGTTTTACATCAGAAAAACTCAATATCTGATACAAAGGGAGCTTTTTAATTTGTGCAGTCACAGGCAGTGTGTGATTTGTTTAGATCTCTATTTGATGGTTTTTTTAAAAAATTCTTTTTAAAAGTACTTGGTACAATACCTAATGATTTCTACTACTTATTAATAAATATCATATTATTTAATGGAGAAAGGCTTGGAATTTCCAATAGGTTCCTAATATTGCCCGTGACATAACTTCCTCTTTCATGCTGCAGTGAGAAAATATGCTAAAGTTGGATTGAGCTTCATTCCATAATGCAAAACTAGTTCATCAACCTGGTTCTTCTTTCTTTTTCCTCATAAAACTGCTATGCTACATTTTGAGCTGTCCATCTTAGACAAATGAAACAAGTAACAGGCATTTATCACCAGTCCCCAGGAGGCTTCTGAAAAGTTCAGTCACCTTTTCTATCTATTTTGTTCAGTTTTACCTCTGTATACGGTTCTTTACCTCAAAGTGGAAACATATCCTAAGGGTGTAAAAAACATCCATTGTGGATTTCAGTAGGAGTGAAATGATGTAAATTTCTAACACAGACTCTGTTGTAGCCTGGATGAGTTCTGGTAGAGTCAACTAACACCTGTCACTTTCCACTTAACCAACTATAGAATTAAGAATATGTCTAAAAAGCGTATGTACAGGAAAGTTGTGCAGAAAAATAAATACACTAGGGACAGTTGAATGTTCAGAAAGAAAAAAACTTACCAGTTCTGCACAAAACTCTTGAGAAATTTAATGCAAAACTCTATAGCTCTGAAAAAAACTATATACAGTACATGATTATAATGACAGTTTTTCTTAACTTTTTTAAAAAAAAATAAAAAATAAGATAAATTAGAAATGAGAAGTTGCAGTACTGAAAAAATCAAGTATAAGTGATGTTATCTGTGCATTTCTCCCTTATTATCAGTAAACCAACCTTCTGTCACTATATTAATTTTCTTTCTTTTTTATTAAAAAAAAATCATTAGCCATCATGGTAATGACATTACTCAATGTAAAGTAAAGTATAATAACACAATATATCACAACACAACACAATATAACATATAATAATAATCACAACAACTGTTTGCACTTATTTATTTTGTGGAAGCTTTTATTTTTTTTATTTTTTTTAGAATTGTAAGCCACCCAGAGTTACTTGATTGTGTTAGGTGGTTATACATACATACATACATACTTACATATATGCAACTACAGGGCATTATGTTATAGAACGCTGATCTACAATATATTTCCTGCTGTAAAAATAATTTAATAACAAAAAAAAGTTTGGTCTGAAAGGATGGGAAGCTAATATTGTAGTAATGAATTAATCAGCATTCAACAGGGCAGGGTGACATTTGTGTGTGTGTGTGTGTGTGTGTGTGTATGTATGTGTGTATATATATATATATGTTTTCTGAGGTTCTCGCGGGTATTTATATGTGGATCTTTGGTTGTTCGGGTTTTCTCCCGCGTAAGATTCGAAGTATCTAGGCAACGTTTCGATGAAGTCTCATTCATCATCTTCAGGCTTCTGTCTCCGGCTCTGTGCCTCTCAGAGGTATATATATATTTTCTTAAGTTTTCATGGGTACTTACGTGTATGGTATTCAGCTTTGTTTGGTATTTTCCCATGTCATTATAGTTGTGCTTTTAAAGTTGTAGCAACGTTTCGGCAGAATCTCATCTGCCATCATCAGGCTTCTGTATTGTGTTCATCTGTGAGTCAGACTTTCACAGCCGCTTCTGTTTTAAATTTGGGGCTAGCCTACTGCTGTGTCAGAATGGTTTTTTCTTCATCCTGATTGGTTGGGAGTCTTGGTCTGTGTTTAGTGATCTTGGAGTTTGCTGTGTTCTGCTTGATTGGTGTTTCTAATATCTTCTGTCTGTTTTGTGGCTTTTTTTTCTTGATTGGCTGGCAACATTGTGTTTCCTGTATTGGAGACTTTTAGTGCAGCTTGGCTCTGAGTAAATGGATGGCTATTATTTATTATGAAGCTAGGTTTCATCTGGATGCCTGGTTGGGGTGTGTTTGAGCTGGAGGTATCTGGGGGGATCTGTTTGTGCCCAGGTGTTTGCCTGGCTTGTGGTGTGGAGACTGTGCAAGCTTCCAAATAATTGACAGTCTGGTAGAATCATCTCTTCTATTCATGCTTTCAGGTCTTTTTTCAATCTTTATGGCTTCTCTGATAATTCTGTAGCTGGGGTTTTCTATAGTGGCTAGGGTTTTGGTGCCATTGAAGTTGATGCTATGACCTGTTGCTTTCATGTGTTGGACTAGTGAGGAAGTGTGTTCCAGCTTCTTGACTGCATTTTTGTGTTCATCCAGGCGGGTACTTATTCTTCTATTGGTCTGTCCAATGTATATGGCAGGGCATTAGGCACAGGGGACTTCATATATGCCTTGGTTTTCCAGATCAATTTTATCTTTGGGGTTTCTTAGGATGGCTGCTATTTTTCTGTCTGTTTTGAAGGCAGTCTTGATGTGATGCCTGTGAGTATCTTACTTATTTTGTCTGTAGTACCTCTTATGTAGGGCAGGACAGCTGTTCCATAGGTCTGTTCATCTTCTAGGTCTCCATTATATCTCAGTGTGTTTTTGTGGATCAAGCCAATGATTTTGCTTTTGTGGAAGCCGTTAGCTGTCAGTACTTTAGTCAGGGTGCATATCTCAGTCTTTATGTGTGTCTTGTCTGCCAGGCGTTTGGTTCTGTCGATTAGTGTTTTGGCCTCAGAGTTTATCTGTGCTGGGTGGTGGTGGGATTGGGCATTGAGGTAGCAGTTGGTGTGTATTTTGTTCTGGTATATGTTGTGTCCTAGTGTGCCATCTGGTTTTTTGTAGATTAGTACATCTAGGAATGGTAGTTGTTTGTTTGTTTCTGTTTCCATGGTGAATTTGATTTTGGGGTGCGTGCTGTTTAGGTGTGTTAGGAAATTGTTTAGGTTTTCTTTTCCATGGGGCCAAATCACAAATGTGTCATCGATGTATCTTAACCATAGTTTGGGTTTGTGGGTGGCATTAGCTAGGGCTCTGGATTCGAATTCTTCCATGAACAGGTTTGCAATGATGGGTGACAGTGGTGATCCCATAGGGGCTCCTTCAATTTGCTTGTATCTTTGTCCTTTGTATATGAAATATGTGTTGGTTAAGCAGTGTTCTGCTAGTTCCATGAGGTGTTTAGCTGGTTGGTATTTATTTTTGATGATTTCAAGAGTTTCTTTTATTGGCACTTGAGTGAATAGTGAAACCACGTTGAAACTTATGAGCAGATCTTCTTGTTCCATGTGTAGATCTTTGATCATTTCCAAGTGGTGGTATGAGTTTTGTACATGTGAAGCTGCTGCTTCAGCATGGGGCTGTAGCTGTTTTGCTAAGTGTTTAGCTAGGTTTTGTAATGGTGCTCCTCGGGAGCTGACTATGGGTCTGAGAGGTATGCCTGCTTTGTGTATTTTTGGGAGGCCGTATAGTTTGGGGCATCTGGAAGATTTTTCTCTTGGGATGATCGTCTGCTGGAAGTATGATTATGTTGCTGTTGTTCCTTAGGGCTTGCAGGGCTTTTAGTTCCTCTTTGTGCAAGTTGCTTTTGGGTGGTTTGCTTGTGCATAGGATGTTAGTAACTTGGTGTCTTATTCTATCAGCTTCATCTGTATTTAATTTAGTTAGGCTGGATTCTACTTCACATATGATGGATTCTGTGGGGATTTTTTGGGGTGCTATAGCATAATTGAATCCTTTGGTTAGGACATCTGTTTCTGTTTTGGTGACTCACAGACGAAAACAATACAGAAGCCTGATGATGGCGGATGAGATTCTGCCGAAACATTGCTACAACTTTAAAAGCACAACTATAATGACTCACCAAAACAGAAACAGATATATATATTTAATGCACCTTTTTCCAATGTCTTGTTTGTTTTGTGTTTTTTCTTTGTTTTTTAAAATTCAATGGGATTTTGTATTTTTTTAATAAAATAGAAAGAGTTAAAATACATTACAGTGTTCAAAATGTGTCAATCTTTTTTTTCAAAGGAGTCCAGTTATGATCAAAGGATGCCTTGGAGGCTAGAAAATCAATAGTACCAGGAGATAAGCATGCATGGGTTACAAATAAGCAAAAGGAAACAGCTGGTAAGACAGAAATGCCAGTGAAAACTAAAGAGTTGAAATGTAGGACAGATTAATTCATAAAGATTTGTACCAAATTAAGACTTTGCAAGCCAGTTGTCCTTCAAAGAATAGAGATTCCAGAATTCAAATAATTGACAAACTACATCTCAATAAACAGCTCAGATTTAGGATCTTGTCTTTCTTTTGCATCTGGTCAGTAAGGCTTAGTTTATAATGAAAATTAACTATCAGTTCTGCAAGGAGATTTATACTATACATAAAATGCACAGTCTTGGATTAGCCATCTAAAGTTTCAATTGGGGAAAATCCTTTATACAGCCCCAACGGACATCCCCTCAGCTATTGTGATTTAAACAGACAATAAATTCTAGTTATAGAGACGTCCTATAAATTCAGATATGTGTAGAATTTTTCTATATTTCTTTGTTTTCTGTTGTCTGCTGAAGGCAACGACAGCATTTAAGCTTCTGTATCTATATTATTCCAGTACACATTATTTCCTGATAGATACATATCATATAATAAATAGTTATATATATGGACAGAAGCATACATTACACTACATTACACTACATTACAGACCTGCAGCAAGTTAAAAAATTATAGACCTATATCCCTATTAAACTCAGACTATAAAATCTTTGCTTCAATTTTGGCAGAAAGATTAAAAATATATTTAAATAATTTTATCCATATTGACCAAAATGGATTTCTGCCAAAGAGACAAATCAAAGATAATGTGAGAATTATTCTGGATACACTGGAATACTATGAGGTGCATCCTGAAAAGCAAATGGCTTTGATGTTCCTAGACACACAAAAAGCCTTTGACAATGTGAGTTGGCAATTCATCTTATCTCAATTGATACAAATGGGCTTTGGGAAAAAAATTATCCAAGCCATTGAAATGATATACCATGAACAAACTGCAAAGGTTATGGTAGATGGAAAACTAACAGAATCTATAGATATAAGAAAAGGGACAAGGCAAGGTTGTCCACTGTCGCCTCTGCTGTTTGTGTTAACATTGGAAGTGTTGAATAGGAACATTAGAGAAGAAAAAGAAATAAAAGGAATGAAAATCAAAAAGGAAGAGTATAAATTGCAAGCCTTTGCAGATGACCTGGTATTCATATTAGAAGATCCATTGGAAACAGCACCTAAATTAATAGAAAAAATAGAAGAATATGGAAAAGTAGCAGGTTTGAAAATAAATAAAGATAAAACAAAGATATTAACAAAGAATATGCTAGCAAGACGAAAGAAAGAGCTGGAAGAAGTTTTAGAAATATAGGTCACAAACAAGGTTAAGTATTTAGGGATATACATTACACCAAGATGTAGCACACTGAAGGAGAACAATTATCTTAAACTCAAGCAGCAGATTGAGACAGATTTGACAAAATGGGAAAATTTACAATTTTCATTGATTGGGAGAATATCTACAATTAAGATGAATGTATTGCCTAGAATTTTATATCTTTTCCAGATAATTCCAATTTGACTAGGGAAAGAGTTTTTTGAAGACTTAAATAGAATTGTGCTGAAACATATCTGGCAGGGTAAAAAAGCAAGAATAAAACTAAAACTGTTACAAGATGCAAGAATAAGAGGAGGGTTTGCCTTGACTAACTGGGAGTTGTATTACCAAGCAACAAATTTGATGTGGGTAAAGGAATGGATAACATCAAGGAACAATAGGCTATTGACCTTAGAAAGGCATGACTTGCTGTTGGGATGGCACGCCTTCCTTTGGTTTAAGGGAACTAAAACACAGGGGTATTTTAGAAGACGTTATATTCGAGAGGCATTGTTTTTGAATTGGGAGAAGATAAAAAGACAATATTATTTAAAAATTCCACTATGGATATCTACCATTGAAGCTTTTTCTTATCCAATAATATATAAAAAGGAACAAACAGTTAGATATGGTGAGATATTGAATGAAAAGGGTGAACTTAAATCTGTGCAAGCGTTGGAAGAACAAGGTATAAAAATGAATTGGTTTTCATATTTGCAAATACAATCTAGATTTGACAAAGATGTTAAAGCAGAATGTATTTATGATAAGTTGACTGACTTAGATAAGATCTTGATGGGTACTGATGAAAAGGTAATTAAAAAACTTTATGGACACTTAACTTATTCGAATTTAACTTGGAGGAGGAACAAGTTAAAGAAACAATGATTGCTTGGGGGGGAAATTTTGGATTGATTTAGAAAAATGGCAAAAATTGTGGTCTCAAAATTATAAAATGACAATGTCAACTGCATATAAAGAAAATTTGTGTAAGATGTTTTACAGGTGGCATTTATCCCCGATGAGAATTGCAAGAATGTTTAAGAATAAATTGGATAAATGATAGAAGTGTCATTAGATACCTGGTTCATATTACCATATGTGGTGGATATGCTCGGACACAAAGAATATTGGACTAAAATCCACACATGGTTGGAAAAAATGATAAAACAACATATAGACTTTAAACCAGAGATCTTTTTATTGGGAATTATACTGGAAATATACAACAAAGAGTTGAAATATTTTATTGTAAATGTAATAACAGCAGCTCGGACTGTATTTGCTAAGAATTGGAAAAAATGATAAAATACCTATGCAGGAGGAAGTTATTAAGAAAATTATGGACTGTGCTGAAATGAGTAAATTGACATTTGAAATTAGAGAACAAGAAGATAAACAATTTTACATGATATAGGATTTGTTTTATCAATGGTTGGACAAAAAGATATGGTAATGTAATAGACTAGATAAGTTTGTAATAGAAGTTTAATAGATTGATATAAAATATAATATATACTTTCCATTGGATGAAAGTATAATATAAATTTTAAAACAAAACTTGAAATATCTCGTATAAAATGATGGAATAAATAGTTTAGTTATGGATGATTAATAACTGATAAATATATAAGCATATGTTAGTTTGACAATGTGAAAATTGATATAAACTGGGAGTAATGACTACAAAAGGATAGCACAAAAGATGTGTAACCAACTGACACACTGTATGTATACAAAATGGAAGATAATTTTATGTTTTTATGTTTTGTTTGTATATGTTTGTCTTAAAAAATAAAAACTTTTTATATAAAAATAAATAGTTATATGGATAAAATACTATTACAAAGCAATGGGATATGAGAGGCAATTAATTAAAATAAAGCTTATGTATTTATATTCCCACTGTTAGTTCAGCTGGAACCCTCAGTTTTATTTCCATTATTTTACTTTGTTTTCCTGCTGTAGTTTTTGTCTTATGTCAAAATCACTGGTTTAGACACCTGCAGACAGGAAATAAATATAATTCAAATGTTCCATGATAAAAATATGCATGGTTCTGAAATAAAAAAAAATCCTAGACAAATGGAAATTTTACCTTGGTGTTGGAAATGCTAACATGGGAATGCTACTATTCCATCATTGTTGTGTCTCTGTGGTAAGGCAGTTTGAGGGCTGAGCCATTTTTTTGAACTCTTTTTCTCTTTTTCATCAGGAAAGTAAATGATTTACAGAATATTTTCCCAGCAGATTAAAATCTACATTCCAACCCCTCTTTAATTGCCTTGATAACTAGCAAGATTTTTAGGCATGGGAGGAGTCTCCCAATACCAGTCTTTAGTAATTAAATCAAAGTTTAAATTATGGCATTAACAATTCTGTTTGCACAGGATTTACTTTAAATTAAAAGCAACTGTCTGAGGGACAAAGAAAAGAAAATGTGAGGTTGGAAGACTCATTTTGTAGCATACTTTTTCAGATTTCTTTCTAGCCGACGCTGTGTAAAGCAGCCCATTTCTTTCTTGTGATTATTGCTACAATTTTCTTTCAGAAATTCCAGCTTGCTCCTTCCCAAAAATGATTTCCTTAGTTCTTTTTCTTTTCAATTCACACTGCTCTCAGAGTCTCTGCTAAGCCATTCTGTGACCTTTAGTTTCTTAGTTCTGCTGGTCCCTCTCTGGATTTTAAAACCTGGATCTACTTCAAGTTTCATCTTCTCATCTTAATTCTCTGGAGTTCAAGAAATTAAGGAGAGCATTGTCTATGGAAATTCTCAATCATCCAGGTCATGGTTGTCCCAAAGATGATTTTTTTCCAAAAGGCAATTGGACTTTCTTGGGTTGTTGGTTTTTTTTTTTAATGTTTTGCTTTTCCTCCAAGAAGCTTCTTTAGTTCCTCAGAAGAAGAAGCTTCCTGGATGAGAAGTGAAATATTTTCAAAGAAAAAAAATCAAGAAAGTTCAGTTGCCTTTTGGAAAAAGCACCTTTGGGATAAGGAGAGCATTGTTGTTGGCACATTTTGATGTATTGCTAGGCACAATAATGGAAAGGTACTTTGAGAAAATAACAGTGAAAGACCATCCATACTATTTTACATTTGATCAAGTAGAATCCCTAGTGAACTTATTTTTAATAGCTGCTATGACTGTCAAGGCATCATATCCTCTATGGCAAATAAATTCTTTCCTTGCTTTACACTCCAACAAGGAGAGATAAGTCCATTTATTGTTTCTGTTGAATTAGTCATCATACACAAACCAATTCTACAGCTAAAGTTTCTTAGCATCCTACCTTCTATATATTTTAGGCCTCTTGTTTCTGCCTTTTCACATCATGGCTATATGCTTGCTTGTTTCCCGGTTTTGAAAATTTCTGCTACCTACCCTTTGTTTAACAATGACTTTCTTTGAGGTTTCCCAAAGTAATGAGACTTCTGCCTCATTAGTACAATTTAAAGGATTGTTGTTGTTGGGAAAATAGGAGAAAGATGAATAAAATTTGTCACCTCAAGTTATTTATTAAAATAATAAAGGCAGAATGAAATAAATATATATAATAATAAAACAAATGGAATAGCTTGCATCCATGTACGTTTTTCAAGTGATTTCTTGTTCTGAGGAGATCCTCAAAAAGAGAGAGATGAAAGTTTAAAACTAGATGTAATAAATAAACTAAATTTTGGGTTCCTTTCCTTGCATTTTAATGTACAATTACTATTATGTATATGCATATGTACATATACCTTATACTTTACTTTTTTCCTGTGCTTTGCACAATGCTTTTAGTCTGGAAAGGAATAGCATGGTGGATACATCGGTGAGTGTTTCCTATTCTTTGCCTATCAAGGCAATATAAGCAGGGAATCTATGCAATCTGATCAAGATTTGCTTAGTTTGAGCAAATTTCTGCATTTCTTGGATGGATCATAAAATAAAATGTTGTTTCTTTTCTTTCCCCCAGAAGAAGCTGCACATTTCCAAGCAGTCCTATTTAACAGCTTTCTTTTGAGACATAGCAAAACAGTAGGCGTCCTGTTTCCTTTTCATCTTATGACATCTGGAGCTGCCGTGAGAATTTTTTTCCCCACAACTGAATATTCTGTAATGTTTTCCCCCTTAAGTTGACAGCATCCAAGGAGAACTCTGAGGTATGTAAAATCTGCTAGGTTTCATCTTTTGAAGCATTTCCCAGATGGAAGAATAACATAACAATGGGATATGTTAGAAGATAAAAAAAAAACAAAGGATTGTGAGGTTCCACTTCATGTTCTTCCATTTCAGGTCTTGTCCTAACATAGTTTACAGAAGACAAGAGTGGGCTACAATCAGCATTATGTGACCAGATTTCGATTTCTTGAAGGAACTGTCTTATTATTCTCTCTGCTTTACCATTTCACAAAACCTCTTAAATCCACCCCCCAAAGTGTCATGTCCTCCTCCAGAACAGATTTGGGAGGTACACAGGAGACAGAGAAATCTAGTTTGCTGGCAGATGTTTTGTCAGCAGAAAGATGCCATTGGAAACAACTTGTGCTTTTAGTTTCCTAGACATTATGTCTTGTCTTTTCACTTTTCTTTTCAAGATGTCAACACTCTGGTTAATTAATGTTCCTTTGTTTAAACACTTAATCAATTCTGCTTAACATTATCTTATTTACCTGTTACATTGTAGGACATATCTAACATTGTAGGACTGATCTAACAAAGGGGAGGAATTGGAACAAAATAATCTACAAATCAATAAATAAAACACTATTTTCATTCATGTGTCGCTGGCATTACTAGTGAGCTTTGATAAGCTTTGCAACTGCATAATCCTTGCATTATGAAGTTGCTGAACTGGAAACTGAAAGGGCTGCTGCATGTTGTAGATCAGCAACTTCAAGGTTGGAGGGATGAGCAGTTAGAACCTCACTACTCCGCATTAAATAGTAATATTTATTATTCATTCACAATGAATGAATGAATGAACTAAATATCTTCACTTGCACCTAAAATGGTGTAGACCTATTCTGGCAATGTCTTTGTTCTGCTATTATGACATTGCTTTCATCGTATATCCATTCCACAAGTAAGGAAGTATTAATCTTTCTTAGTTATACCAGTATAAGAATATTGTTTTCCCTTGTAAGCTATCAGTATCCAAGGACAAAGTACGTAAGATCTGATGTTTTCCCACTGGCTGGAAGGGAAGGAAGAGCAGAAGAGTTGGCAGTATCAACTAATCACATGGCTTAGAACGTTTTATACATGCAAATTCAGGATAGCACTACTCAGCAGTTCATCTGAACACAAGCAAGAAAAAGAAAAGGACAGGGAGAACCAAGAGAGACAACATCTTTTCTGGCATTATAGTATTTTGCCAATTCCAGATGCATAGATAGCATTTTAATTCAACAGTGAGGAAAGGCCCTAAGCCATTGGGTTATATGGTTATATTAAAAAATATTACACATTTAATTATATGATTGCAATCAAGACTTACGGACAAAAGTCACCTTGTAGGGGAAATAAGCATCATAAAAGTTTAATAAATACATAAATAAAATGTTATTAAAATGAAGGTTGTGGTTAGTTTAAGAAGAACATCTTATTCTGTGAGTAAGATTCATTCCATTTGATAGATATTTTTTAAACCTGCACACCCATCTGTCTTTTTTCAAGTGAATACTGAGTGTGGGGTATAGGAAAGAAAAGATATGAACGTGCAGCCTTTCATTTCTAAAAAAAAAAATCCAAAACCCAGTGATTTAATTTGAAATGAAATATATCTATAGATAGCAAGAAACACTATCACAACAAGCTTTTGTGCTCACATAAGTACCTGGAGGGTAACTATTAGTAGGCAATTTCAAGGCATCTATGGCTCCTTCTTGTGACTCTCTGTAGCTTCCCACTTAATTTGGACTGAGCAGTGCTCTAGACAGAAGTGGCTTTCAAAAAGATAACTTTTTAAAAGTAAGAGGTCATTTGGTTAGAATTCTGTAGCCTCTGTAACACTCATCCAAGAGTGTTGTATTTCAAGGGAAAGAGAGGCTTAGACCAGGGCATGCAATTAACACGTTTATTTATGGAACAGTGGTTGTCGCGTCTGCCAGCCAAACGGGCAGACTAGCTTGCGAACAATGGCTGGCTTGGCTTGACAGCCGGCTTTTTATAGCCGGCTGTCAAACGATGCCAGCCAATAGGAACGGCTGTTGAACTTGCTGCACGAGTGGACCCGGTTGGAGCCCCAACCGGTTCCCAAGACATAACACCCCTTCCCCCCAGATGAGAACACACATAATCTTTGAGATACGCCGGTGGTCTGTGTTGGCGACCTGAGCGACGTAACTCAGGAGATTCATTTGGCAAAGACGAGTTCGCGGACTCCAGGTCAGGGTACGTAGTGTGGCGACCAGGGCTCGGTGCAGGAACTGGAGTCAGTGAAAAGTCTCTGCCTTCACTGGGGTTAAATGGTGGTGCTCCCGGCTGGCAGTCCCAGTCTACTGCCTGCTCTCTCTGCTCCGTTGGTGAAGGTTGGTCACTCTGGGAACCCCTAGCTGGACCTTGGAGTGGCGCCCGCGACTCTTCTGGTGGAGACGGGTCTGGGCCGGTCAGGCTGTTCCGTCGTCTCCACAGCTGGTCCAGGTGTCTTCGCCACATACGACCGTCTTCAAGTTGGACCCGATAAGATCTCGGACCCGTGACAGCTACGACTTTTCCGGCCACCCACAGTGGGTCCCCCGCGTAGTTCCTAGCAAACACTAGGTCCTGAACTGTGAAATTCCTGGCCAGACTGTCAGACCCCAAAGGGGTGTCTGGGCAGTAGTGGGGGTGCAGCCTGTCTAAGGCAGTCCTCAGGCGTCTCCCCATCAGCAGCTCAGCCGGGATTTGTTCGTAACCGTGCACGGTGTGGTATGCTGGCTTAGGAGGAATTGAGACAGTTTAGAATGCCAACCCACTGGGCCGAATCTGGCTAACGCCTCCTTAGCTGATCTGACTGCCCGTTCAGCCAACCCGTTGCTGGCGGGGTGGAAGGGGGCCATGAGGACGTGTCTGATGCCTAGATTTGTGACATACCTACTAAATTCGTTCGAGGTGAACTGGGGGGCCATTATCGGATACCAGTGTGTCAGGGAGTCCGTGAGTTACAAAAAGGTGAGTCAAGGCTTTAACAACTGCCTGTGTGGTGGTCGTGTGAAGTAAGGCCACATCTATCCATTTTGAATAGGCGTCCACGACCACCAAGAAGGTCTTGCCGTGCATTGGCCCGGCCAGGTCGATGTGAAGCCGTGACCACGGGGCATTGGCACTTTCCCACTTTGTGGGCGTGGCGGTTGGCGGGGCTGCCCTAGATTCTTGACAGGGTCGACACGAGCTTACCCACTTGGCGATCTGATCGTCCATCCCGGGCCACCAGACGTAGCTTCGAGCTAACACCTTCATCCGCACGATTCCTGGATGGCCCTCGTGTAGCATCTTCAGGACGGGTATGCGAAGGGTGGTTGGTATGACCACTCTGGTACCCCACAATAGGCATCCCTGCAACTTGGAGAGCTCTAGCTGGCAAGTTTTAAATGGGGCGAAATCAACTGAATAGTTAGTTTCTGGCCACCCCCTCCCTACCCAGTCCAGAACCTGGGCGATTGTTCTGTCCTTCTTGGAATGTGATGCTATGTCGTCTGCAGTCACCGGTAGGTTTAGTTCGTTTACATCAAAAATAGTATGCACAGGAGCTGGGTCCTCGACTGGGGCTGGCAAGGGGCAGCGGCTGAGGGCATCAGCGTTGTTTAGATTTTTTCCGGGACGATAGACCAGTTTGTATGAGTACGCCGCCAGGAATAAGGTCCATCTGGTCATTCTAGGTGACAATATCTGTGGGGTTTGCTTTTCCCTGATAATAATCCTAAAAGCGGCTTGTGATCAGTAATAAGTTCGAATTGGTGTCCGAATAGAAATTCGTGGAATTTTTTACTGCTGCTACTGCAGCCAAGGCCTCCTTATCAACCTGGCTGTAATTACGCTCAGTCGTTGAAAGGGTTCTTGAAAAGAAGGCAATTGGTGCCTCGGAGCCATTGGGAAGCCTGTGACTTAAGACAGCTCCTATCCCAAAAGGGGATGCATCTGCGGCTAGGACCAAAGGAAGGCGTTGGTCAAATTGTATTAAAACAGCCTCAGAGGTGAGTAGAGATTTGACTGCCACAAATGCTTGGTTTTCTTTGGGTCCCCAGTGCCATGGTGTGTTTCTGTCTAAGAGTCTGTGCAATGGTTCCGCAACTGACGCCTTGTGTGGGAGAAATGAAGCGTAGAAGTTCAATAACCCCAGGAAGGCTTGTAACTCGGTTTTGTTGGTAGGCGTGGGCGCCTCGTGATGGCCTTGACTTTCGATTCCACCGGTGGATGCCTGAGGCGTCCAGCCTGTAGCCTAGAAAGTCCACCTGTCTAGTGGCGATGGTGCACTTCTCCCGTTTTAGTTTGAGGCCATGCTGCCTGAACTTCTCTAATACTGCCCTGACTCTCTGGATGAGTTGGGGTCTGTCCCTGGCTGTGACTAAGATGTCATCAAAATAAGGCACTACGCTGGGGAGACCTTGGAGGATTCGCTCCATCAGTGATTGGAAAATACCTGGGGCTACACTTACGCCAAACTGGAGGCGCTTACATCTGAATGCCCCTCTGTGTGTAACTATGGTCTGTAAGTCAGCTGTTTGGTTATCCACGGGGAACTGTTGGTATGCCTGTGACATGTCCAGTTTGGCGAAAATGGTGCCAGGTTCGAATGTGTGTAACAGGTGCTGGATTACTGGGACTGGATATGCGCTAACCTGTAGATAACAGTTGATTGACGTCTTGTAGTCAGCACAAATTCTTAGATTACCTTTTTTTTAGCGGGGTGACTATGGGGGTCTCCCACTTAGCGAAATCTGTGGGTTCTATCACCCCTTGTTTTAGTAGTTTGTCTAGTTCCGCGTCCAATTTGGGGCGGATGGCGAAGGGTACTCTACGTGGTTTTAAACGAACGGGACTGCCTGTGGGTCTACTGAGAAGGAGATGGAGTGCCCTTATAGCAGCCTAACTCACTACTGAAAACGTCAGAGTAGTCTGTAAATAAGGAGTCAACATCAGAAGTTGAGACAGCATGGATTCCTTTTATACTAAGGCCGAGAGAGGGGAACCAATCCAACCCCAAAAGACTAGGGAGGGCACCATTAACAACCACTAAAGGCAAATGGCCTTTAAAGGTTTGGAATTTCACGAGAAACTTGCCTTTCCCGAGGACGGGGATGTTCTTTCCTTGGTAGTCTCTCAAGGTGAGATGGCACTTTTGCAGCTGGTTCTTTGTCAGTCTGGGCTGGATCTTCTTAAGCGTGTCCCAAGATATGATTGAGAGCGCTGACCCCGTGTCTACCTCCATGCGGCAGGGATTACCTTCTAGTAAGACAGAAAGTGTAATTTTATTGGGGGTATAGAGTGTGTGGTTGGCTTGGTAGCAAGTATGGCATTTTTCTACTTGCCTTCGGGGAACAGGAGAGGAAGGATATCTTTGTGGAGATGTGCGCACTGCCTGGCAGACTCTTGCGAGGTGACCTTTCTTGTGGCAGTTGTGGCAGGTGGCGTTTCGGAACCTGCAAGATGTCCGGGAATGGGAACCTCCACAGGTCAGGCATAACAGAGTTTGTTTTGGACCACTGTTGTTTCTTGGCCTCGCTCCTACCTGCGGCTGTCTCGTTGGTTTGAGGCGATGCACATCGGAGTATTCTGCCGGGTCATCCTCACTTACCGCTTCTTCAGAGTGTACGGAGGAAGTGCTAGGTCTGGAAGCGGTGCCCTGGATCTCAGCTGCGGACTGTGCTGCAAGTTCTGCAGCTAAGGCTTCCTCAACTGCCTGGGGGAGGTTTAGGTCTCTTCTAGCCAGCAAACGCCTCTGGAGTTTTAGATCCCTCACCCCACAGACGAGTTGGTCTAGTAGCATGTCGTCCAAATAGTTTTTGAACTCACATTGTAGAGCTGCTGTCCTCAGGGCTGCCATATATTGGTTTATGGATTCCCCCTCAGCTTGCTTCCTCATCCTAAAAGCGAAGCGCCTAGCAATCTGAGACGGTTTTGGGGAGTAGTGGTTGGATAGTGTTTCCACCAGCTCTGCCCATGGGACATTCCCTATTTCTCATGGGGCCAGGAGTGCTGTGGCAGTGTCATATACTACAGCCCCACAGTAGCTGAGGAAGTAGGATTTCTTCCTCTGCTCTGAAGCTTCAGCCAGTCCAATAGCATCAATAAAGTGGTTGAAGCGATTTTTATATGAGTCCCACTTTTCCTCATCGGGTTTAAAAGGGGGAAATACTGAATTGACATTCATTTTGGGTCCCTCAGTCTCTTGGTAGACTGGTCTGCCTCACAGGGAGCTCGTTGTCTTGGATTGATGCTGCTTGGGGGCGTGGGCGGCTGTGGCTACAGTGCCCTATTCTCACTCAAGGACTTCGGCTTTTCTGAGGTGTTTGGATTTTAGTGCTCTTTTGCGAGCGTTAGGCGGCTGTGGCTGTGGTGCTGTACTGACAGCGCTTTAAAATTCGAGCCTTTTTTTCTTATTATTATTTTTTATTTTTTTATTTTTGGCAAGGCGGCTGAGGCGCTCGCAATTTCACTGGGGAGTCTTCACTTAGAGACGGCTTCTGTAATTAGTGCCCCATTGTGATCGAGGTGGCTGAGGCTCTCAGCGCCGTAGCTTGCTCGGGGCTGCAGCTCAGTGACAGCCGTTAGGATTTTCGCGCCTTTTTTTTTCGCGCGCGCGGGCGGCTGCGGCTTCAGCGCCCGACTTTCCCTATCTGTGGTGCTCTAACCCGGTTGATCTAACCTGAGCTTTCACTTTTGCGCTGACAGGCTGCTGAGTCTGATGGCTCGGTAAGCAAACGGCAAGCGGCTGCGGCTTCCTTTTGCGCTGACAGGCTGTTGAGTCCGATGGCTCGGTAAGCAAACGGCAAGCGGCTGCGGCTTCCGCTGACAGGCTCCTGTTCCTTTAGAAAATGCTCCTGGCTAGCCTTCAAATCCCACCCTCGTCGCCAGTGTTGTATTTCAAGGGAAAGAGAGGCTTAGACCAGGGCATGCAATTAACACGTTTATTTATGGAACAGTGGTTGTCGCGTCTGCCAGCCAAACGGGCAGACTAGCTTGCGAACAACGGCTGGCTTGGCTTGACAGCCGGCTTTTTATAGCCGGCTGTCAAACGATGCCAGCCAATAGGAACGGCTGTTGAACTTGCTGCACGAGTGGACCTGGTTGGAGCCCCAACAGGTTCCCAAGACATAACAAAGAGGCTCTTGTTTCAGCTCTTTGTTAATAAAATTTGAAGGAAGTTAAGCATTGGCTTACTTGCCTTTTAAAAGCCAACTGCTTTGGGTCTTGCTCTTGTAAATTGGGTTTCTTTTTGCTGCTGCAGCTTCGTCTTCTGTATTTTTCTTTAGAGAAATGCTAATATTTAGTTGTTTAAGCTGTCTAGAGCAGGGGTATCAAACTTGATTTCATTGACGGCCACATCAGAGTTGTGTTCGACCTTGGGTGGGGGATGGGGTGAGCATGGCCAGCTCAACATAACTCATGTTGGAGGTGCCTGTGCTGGCCAGTGAAAATGGGCTCCTGAGCTCTGTTTTCAGCTGCAACAGCCTCCTGCAACCCTCTGCCAGCAAAAATAGAGCTGCCAAGGGTCGCATGCAGCCTTCCCGAGGTCCATTTTTATTGGCAGAGGCACCACAGACCAGTCCTTCGCTGTTTCCAGGGTGGCCTCATGGGTCAGAATGAAGCACCCTGTGGGCCAGATCTGACCCCTGGGCCTTGAGTTTGACACCCCTGGTCTAGAAGGTAGTTTAAAATAATAAATAATAACCTGACTCCAATCATGTTTTAAACATGCATTAATAATTTGATGAGAGTAGCATTATCCTATTTCCTATTTATTTTAAGGTCTATTTTGTTATCTAAGAAACAGCATAGCTTATATTGAAGAAAAGGAAATAATAGGCCTGGGAAACAAGGTTCAGGGATGATAATAATAGTGCAGATGTGTTGCAAACAAAATATCTTAGGTTCAATCCTCACAATTTCCAGATAAAGCGAAAATCCCTTCCATGACACATACATCCAGTTCAATCTGAATAATTAAATAGAAGTGAGGACAAATTATAAGTGATTTTGTTCCATGTAGTATTTAATTTGATATAGATTTTGTATAATGTCCTTTGAAAAACTCATTCAAGTGCTTTGCAACATTTATTATCATTTTAATTATTATTTTTTAGTTTCAGGGCAGTGTTTGAACCCCTGAATGGGACCAGCGGAATAGAAGTGAGAATGTACTAACCAGCTTGCAGAGAGTTCTGACTTGTTTTAATAATTCATTCATTAGGTGTCTGGGCCTATAAGAGATGAATGGAGTGCAAAGAACAAAAAAGTAACCATGGATAATGAATCATGTGTCATGCAAGAGATTTTCCCCTTATCTGAAAGAGTGGAAGTGATGAAGATTGAACCCAAGAGATTTTGTTTGCAATGAATCTGCACTGTTATTATTATCATCATTAAACTCAATTCCGGTACTGCCAGATTGTCTAAGTCCAATTCAATTTTTCCATTTATTATGTTTGTTTATTTTCTAAAACTTCTACTTTGTAATTAATTTGTTTAAATTCTCCTGTAAGTTGCCCCATAGATTCTTCATTTTTTGTAGCTTCTTTCATTTCCTTTTTCATTTTTATAAATCTTTCTAATAGTCTTCCATCAGAAGCAACCACTTTTTTAACAGATTTGAAAGATTCAGATACCTGTTTTTCCATCTGTTCAAACATGTTTTGTGATATTTCTGGATTAATTTCATTTTATGTAGGTTGTTTTAATGACTCTCTCCTTCCCGCCTCATGCTTTGCAGCTTTTCTGATGGTCAATATTCTTATATTTATAATTCAGAAGTAAGTCAATTACAAAGATGAAATTAAAATGCTTATTTCTCCTTTCTTTTCCCTCTTTCATCGTTGTTATATCCTTAAGACTTTAGTCCAATATTTATTTCCATAGTTTTAATGACACAATCCATCTCCTATTACATTTATCTATTTCTTCTGCAAATTCTATCGTTTATCTTTTCCTTTTGATGTCAGTTGGCATTCCCAGTAAGGTCTGGTCTGTTTATTTGATTAATTCCAAATCATGCCAAAAGCACTTTTGCCAGAATATTAATTAATCTTTCAAATTTATACAATGCCCTTTATCTATTTATAACATTTTAGTTCAAAGTCTCATTAAACAAGCTCTTTGCCATTCTTTTTAAAGTCTTTTAAAACAATTGTTTTCTCTTTGTTTTACTTTCTATAATTTGGAATGAAATTTAACTCACCCAGAGGCTGTTTTCTTTGTTCCTTTTTTTAAAAAAAAAACTCTTTTCAATTATAAATTGATTATATCCAAAAGTGATTAAGAAAGTGAAGGCTTGCTTGGACTCAGTATCCTTTAAAAGGCTATACTTCCACGTGCAGGCAACCTCTTTCTCCTTAATCCCCTGCCTCTCTACTCATGAAAAAAAGCACAAAACATCAATCATGTCATTTCCTAACAAAAAGTCAATCTGTGGTGCAGGTGCACATTCTATCCATGTTTTCTTTATCAGGAAAGACATTGCTGCAGTGCCATTTCCATTCTTTCAGAGATACTGAGTCTGCCATAGAACCACATCCAGATGCCCACAAAAATTAATTTTGGACCTAAATATCTAGATAATTAGAATATGACTATAGCTACAGCAAATTAAAAAGGATGGTATCCTAGAAATATTGATAAATGTAGATTTTTGTAGCAGGTCATAACTGATTCTGTTCTATCCTGTAGTCTAACATACTCAGGTATTTAAAGGGATGTGCAAAGCATCTGAATGTGGAAATGTACAAAACATGTTAGCTTCAGCAAAGTACATCTTTTCAAAGTGTTGACAAAGTCATATCCTTTAAAGGGCCCAGGAAGCTATTTCAGAGGTTGTTTATATTTGTGTGCATTACACAAAAATGCTTTAACATTTTGATCAAGAGTGCTTTGATCACATTCTTTGCTAAACATCTTTTTTGTATGCTTTGCATATTCTTACTATTAGTATATATACAGGAGGTGTCTCTCAAATACAATGATGTTTTAAATGCAGGTTGCAGCTTCAGGGTGTTATGATTATTCAAAGGTAGTCATTCTATGTCTCTTGTTTCCATATTTCTAACTTATTACACTTTTTTCCCCAGCAGTTTGCATCCATCATTAATCATGATTCCTTCTGCTCCTATCATTTATTTTACCCATTCATATATGTTAGAGAGGGCTATTGCCTGGTTCACACATAGCTCAAGCCATAACATGGTTTATCTGCTTTCAGTGAAGTGTGAGGGGAAGAAAGGTAATTCAAGGTTTAAATATTTATATCAAGCTCCCAACAAACCTCTGAATATCCTTGAAATCTTTTTGTTTTACTACGTATTCTTTAAAGAGAAATTCCAACTGTAATTCCTTTTTCTAATGTATAATATTTAATACATGCTGCAGATTTCTGCCCAATCTATTCTGTTATTACATTTAGAAGCTTTTGTTATGACTAAATGACTACTTCTACCTTCTTCTTAGTCCACTCATATGGATAGCAGACTGAAATCTGAAAGGATATATTATCTTATCTAATGATAACCACAATCTAAGAGTCCCAGGTATGATCTACAGCTTTGCATTTACAAGAAACTCATGAAAAAGGGTTGAGGAAATTAGATAAATTTGTAAAAGATATTCTGTTAATGGCTCTGTGGTTTGTTTGCTAAATAGATTTTTATATTTATTCCAAATACCTGGAAATATATAGATGATGCCCATTATTATACAATATGGGGAATCTCTCACCCTCCAGTTGTTGGTGAATTACAACTCCCAGCAGTTGCAGCCAACATTGTTGGCGAAGATGCTAGGAGTTATATGTGAGGGTCATAGCTTTGCCAGATCCATTATGCTTACAATCTCTCAGAAGCAACTAGTTGTCTGTTGTCTGGCCTTTTTTTTTTTTTTTTTTTGGCAACAAAGTATTAGTTCTTTTATCTAATTGATCAGCTTTGTCTCTGATCTAGCAAAGTAATTACTAGATTTGGATGAAAGAGAAGCAATATTTATCTTGTGTAAAGCTTGAGAAACATCAGAAGGTGAATGTTGAGGTCGTAATAAAGATTCATCTATATTTTCAGCCTCCGCCTTTTTTATCAGAATGTGAAGAAAGCAGGAACCAAAAATCCAATAACATATTGCAAGCAATGTTCTGGGGTGATGATTGAAAACAATCTTATTTAACATCCAAGAAAAGTAAAAATCAATTGTATTCCATCCAAATTCTATGCAACCCTGGAATTGAGTCATCAACATCCAGTCCAATCTGAATAATTAAATAGGAGTGAGGCTGAACTATATGTAATTTTGTTCCATATACTATTTAATTTAATGTAGATTTTGTATAATGTCCTATTTTTTTAAAAAAACCCATTCAAGTGCTTTATAGCATTAACTGAGGATATTATCATTTAATTATTACATTCTGGTTGTGGGGTAGTGTTTTGAACTCCACAATGGGACCAGCAAAATAGAAGTGAGAATGTACTAACCAGCTTGCAGAGAGCTCTGATTAATTTAATAAGCGTAATCCATTCATTAGGTGACTGGGCCTATAAGGGATGAGTGGAATACAAGGAACAAAACAGTAGCCATTTTAAAGGTATGCTGAAGCTTTAGTCTATTCAGCTAAAGGAAAAAGAAAATACAATTACTGGTAGTTAAATAAAAATCAGGGGTGGGATTCTACCAGTTCGCACCTATTCGCTAGAACCAGTTGTTAACATTCTAAGCAGTTTGGAGAACCATTTGTTAGAAATTACTGGCCTAATCCTGTAAAGGAAGGCAGGAAGGAAACATTCTGGTGTTGCTTACAGAAACTGCCTCTCCATTAACCCTTATTACATTCTTGGCAGGACTAGACTTCCTGTCTCAGGAATGTCTCTGGAGGCTTTTTTCTCTCCTTTGCTGGTACTTTGCTTGTGTGGAGTGACCATTCAAAGTTACAATGGCACTGAAAAAAGTGACTTATGACCTTTTTTCACACTTGAGGACTGTTGCAGCATCCCCACAGTCATGAGAGGCCGGGCGAGAAGATGCCGGCCTCAATGTGAGTGATATTGAGTTGGCCACACCCAGCCAATAACATGACCACAAGCCACACCCACCAACTAAGCCATGCCCACAGAAACAGTTGTTAAAAAAATTGAATCCCACCCCTGATAAAAATGTGTTGATGACTGGAAGGATGTTAGTAAGAAATGTACCAACATTTTTGGTTTAGATTGTTAAGCAAGAAGAAGTAGCATGTTTTTATCTTCATATGGATGAGAAGGAAATAGAGTGGACAATTATGTGTTCAAAACAGATTGGTGGAAAGTTCCATAATCAATCTCATTTTGGATCTCCCTTTTTATGGAAAGGACATTATTTTAATACATTAAGAAATTAAAAGTTTCTGTACCCTACTTGATCTAGTTCATTGGCTCTCCAGGTCATCTGGACTTACTGAAAGATCTGGACTGTCCAATTTCAGGAAAACATCTGGTCAGTCCAGATTTAAGAAGACCATGATTAATACTGAAGCCAAGATATTACCATTTCAAGTCCTCTACACCAGTGGCCCCCAACCTTTTTTGTACCACAGCCCGGTACCAGCATCACAAAATGATCCATGGACCGGTACCAGCATCAGCACGCACAACCAAGGCAAGGCGAGCCGAGCGACTGGCCAGCCAGCCGTCCCCCGCTTCTCCCTCCCACCTTCAACTCCTCCTTTGTACCTTTGTTGATGGGCTTTTCAGGCTCTTTCTTAATCTCCTGAGTAACGTGAGACTCCACTGCCATCGGGACGGCTCTTCGTTCAAAGCCACCCCCCCTTCAATGAAACTAAGGCACGAGGATTCCTTCAGCACCCAAACGCCGCTTTCCAACCGACCGACAAGCTCACTCGGAAGCACTTTCTCAAGCACCGTCGAAACAAGATGGCGGCGGCCAAGTACCGGCACCCCAGTACAAAATGATCCACGGACCAGTACCAGTCCGGGGCCCGGTGGTTGGGGACCACTGCTCTACACTCAACAAGCACAAAGTTAATTTTCCATAGTTCACTAAAAAAAGTTATTTGCATACCAACTCCTGATCTGGTGTTTTCTTATGTCCTCTAAGAAAACAACAACAGCAATGCAGGGTATATTACAAATTAACTTTTGATCTGTGCCAGATAACTCAGACTTGAATATGAATTACTCCTGCACTCAATTCAAAATGATCTAAAATATAGTTATACCATAATGTATCCAGAAGGAAATTTAATTAAGTTCCATGAATTTTCCCCTGAGAGGATTGAGATTGCTTACTAACTATATTAAATTCTGTCTTTGATGTTTGATCTGTGACTTCACATATTCAAGGAATCATCCGGAGAGATACTTCACATATTAGAACTGGGTTTCTTCCATTTAATACCTCCTGTGCTTAGAATTACATATGTACAAACCTTAATAATACCTAGCAGAAATGTATCGAAAGAATCATAAATGGCTGCCTATCTCTGGATACAAACCAGTTCATTTCCCATGCATTCCATTGTTTATACCATAGAAGGGTGGATTACAGTGATGAATTGGCCCCTAATTACTATGGATGAATGATTAAAGAAAATACACTTGGAGTAACACATCAAGGTGGAGGTCAGGTGAGCAAGGTTTTCAAACAATCTTAATACAGCTGATGAAATGGCTTTTTTTTTCCCTTCTGAACTTTTAAAATCTTGGTTTGGCACATTTAATTCTCTTCTTTACAGCCCTTGGTTTTTGTGAATTTCTTTTCAATCAGCCGCTCCACTGCCTTACTCTTTCTTACATACACAAACCGGAAGCAGAGCTATTCTGGGGTGACCCCATTAACCTCACTAGTATCTGTGCTCATGAGCAGATAATGCATACAGATATTTTATGCATAACGGACTGAATAGTTGTCTGATGAGGTGAATTTAGGAGTCTTGCTCCTGCTGAATAACATTTTTCAAAAGTGCTGGGACACAATCTTGCTTTGAGAATGCCAATTGTCTTATCAACTGAAAGAGGCTTTCCTGTTTAAGGAAGTTGTGTGCTTAGTTTCCCATTCACCTCTCCTCTTTTTTTGCCTTTTGCCCTAGGTATAACTGCTGACATGATATAAGGATAGAATGCATAGTTTTTTTAAAAAAAAAACCAGTAGTGAAAGCTCCATGGTATGTGACCTTTTCATTTGCTTTGTGTGTATCATAGTGTCAGCTACTGTTGACGTTACTGATAAAATCAACATTTGTCACTGGGCACATGGAAATAACATTCCATCGGTTTTCCTGCCTTTGTAATAGGTCAGTATGCACCTGCAGAAATGGCTGTGAGTAGAATAAAATAAATAAACTTAGGTTGTTCCTTGGATTGAGTTTATGGGATGTTTCTTGGCTCACAAAGATTATATACTTCATACAATGTGACAAGGGTTCAGACTGAAAGACAGGAAAGAGTCATGCCAAAGTACACAACCCTCCTGAGAGGTAGTCTTAAAATTGAACTTAATTTGCTTTTGCTATTTCATACAGGTAAATACAGGTACGGTAAGTTACACATGGAAACTTTGAACCTGTTATGTTTTGACCGATCCCTTCCAGAAGTGATATTCAGCAGGTTCTGACCAGTTCTGAAGAACTGATAGCAGAAATTTTGAGTAGTTTGGAGAACCAGAAAATACCACTTCTGACTGGAGATTTTACAGTATCCTTTCCCTGCCATGCCCACCAAGCCACGCCCACAGAATCGGTAGTAAAATTTTTTGAATCCCACTACTGATCCCTTCTTGTTGCTAGCTTTGTTATTAATGTCTAATTTTTGCAGATACCTCTTCAAATGCATAGTGTTTCTATTACTGAAAAGAATCAAGCAAATTAACCTCCTGGGGCTTGAGAACAAAGCAAGACAGATGTTATTTCTTCTAACAAGATTATGTATTTAATTCAGACTAGAGTTTGTTTTTATCATGTAATTGCTGAAGCAACCTGCAAAAGACTGAGCTTACATTGAGGGTGGCTTATTACACAGAGCCTTGTTATCTCTTCAACTTTGGCAGTTTTGCAACAGACATGTGCATCATAATTGAATCCCCCATCACAGGTGGCTTTTTATGCAAACTTTGTGATTTATTTCTCTGGCTGAATCTGAACCAGCTGCTATTTTGGGATTCCCAAAAACAGGACTTGTAACCTACGAAGAATAAATCTTGTTTTCTGTAAAGACAAAATGGCAGCCATTTTAAGGGGGTAAACCAGACAATGTGATTGAAGAACTATGTGCAATGGGAGATGAACCCAGTGTAGGACAAGAGAGGGTAAGGAAAATGACAATAAATCTGCATGTGCCAGCATATTTTTGCCCTCACTTTTCCTCTACTTTCAGAAAACCCCTTCCAAGTGGTCCAGGATGGGATGTTGCCTAAATCTCATTTACATTAGAGTCATTAGCTTTTCATTACCAGAAAATAAGAATTATCTTTGTAAGGAAATGGGTCTAAAGCAGTGGTCAGGGAACAGGGGTAAATTACCCCAAATGGGGTAAAAGTGAAAATCTGGGGGTAATGAGGAGGTTGCTCTGGCCAATGGCGGAACTATCGGCATAGCACAGTGGTCAGGGAACAGGGGTAAATTACCCCAAATGGGGTAAAAGTGAAAATCTGGGGGTAATGAGGAGGTTGCGCTGGCCAATGGCGGAACTATCGGCATAGCAGCAGTTATTAAAACACCCTTGAGGCAAATTTATCCCCTCCACCCCACCCTTGTTTCCTGGGTCGGAAATGACTCCAGGCTAGATTCTGCAAGAGCCGCGCCGCCCGTTTTTAGGGAAGGCGAGCTTCTGGCATAGGGCAGAGCATTTTGGGAAAAGGGACGCTTTCCCCGCGCTGCGATGACCGCACGCTTTCGCGCGCAGTTTGTGTCACCGTGGCTCCCAAATATCATCCTCCCTTCCCGCTTCCTCGCCCCCAGGCCCTGCCTGCCTGCCAACTAGCCAGCCAGCCCGGCTCCCTCCCCGAAGCCTCTCATCACTGCCAGGCACACAGGAAGCGAAGAGGCACCTGCAACTGCCGCCTTGGCCCCGAGAAAATTCCCAGAAGCCCTCGGGGAGCCTGGTGACATTTCATTCCCTGGAGCGAGCTATCCCGCCTTCTTCCCAGCCGCGGGGGGGGGGGCACCTCCTCCCGCCTCGACCTCCAAATTATGTGTCAGCAGCCTGAGGTGGCCGGGGAGGGGGAGAGGCCGGGAGGGGTAACGTCTGCGTTTATAAATTTTTTGGGGGGTAAGAGGTAAAAAAGTTCCCTGACCCCTGGTCTAAAGGGACATTTCTGTCACTTCCCAATTCTACCTCTTCAGCCCAAAGTTATTCAATAACATGCATGGAAGAAAATATCTGCAAGGGCAAACATCCATAGGGGATGCCTAAGGGAAGCAAGTGATGTCAGGCCTGCCATGATGTCATTGTTCAAATTATTTAATATATATAATTTGTGTCGATAAAATGACACAATTTGCATCATTTATGTCAGGATGCTTGTGGTCTCCTTCTCTTCAAAGGTCCAAAGGATTGGGAAGTATTTGCATTGCTATTCATAGCAATTCTATGCAACAGCATCACACACCAGAAAGAATCTGCATCATCATTGCTGGGGGAAGCAATCATGCATTACGCTGATTCGTCCCTGGGGTTTTTAATATTTGATTCTGCTACCTTGCCTTGCTCAGGTCCCATGCTGTCTATCCATGAGAACTGCTCAAGCCTTCTCATAAGACACCTGGGGAGATAATACAGGAAATGAAAGCCTCCAAGAGAAGGGATATAATGACAATGGGCTTCAGCTGAAGAGAGCAGGAAGCTTTTTGATTAGGATCAGCTGGCATCACACTGATGTGTTGTACTTTCAAGCAGACAGAAGGCAAGGGAATGAGTTACTGATTAGGTGTTATTTTGATTGGGAAGGCAGAGCACACAGTCATTTGGAGCAGAAGTGGAGGAAGAGGCAGTGGAGGGGGCGGTAATGAAAATAAATCAAAATCAAGAGGGAGAAAGCTTAAGGGGGAGCCTCCGAATATCATTTTACCCACCTCCATCTTTGTGTTGCCAAAATTAATCCTGTTTTTTATTTACAAGCAGAGGCTAAAATGGTTGACTTATGCTGACTTGCTGAATTGTTCTCAAGGAGAGTTTAAACTTAAAAACAAGAGAAAAATTGGAGTTGGAAGATTTTACATGTCATGGTTCTCCTTATTGTTCAGCTAATGAAAAGATTCGAGCTGGATAAGAAGAATTAAGAATTTGAAAAGGATAAAACTTAATTTGATGTAGAGGTTTACAAATGTTGATCATATTCTTGCTGGGATGCATAATTTTTTTATTGAAAATGGAAAGGTGAACAAGTTTATTTATATTTCCTATTTCTAAAGCACCCATGTCTCTTAGGGAGGGGCTCTCAGTGGTGTACAATATAATCAATACATAAACAACATAAAATTAAAATATTACAATTAATTTAATAATTTAAATTATAAAATTATGACTTAAAATTTCAAAAAGATAAAATATATCCAGGATGGGCATTTATCATTAGTTAATGTAAGTGTGGGAGGGGGAATATCATGGGACCAGTCAGGCCCAAAGTTATGGGGTCCTCTATGCCCTTCCCCCAAGGCCACAGAGCCAAGTTTTGACCCCTTTGTGGAAGGCCAGGAAGACCCATTTCAAGTCTGGGAGCAAGATCTTCCATAATATGGGGGCAGAGGCAGAGGAGGCTCTCTTCCTAGGGCCCCCACCCCACTTGAAATTATTTGACAGAGTCTGCAGCATACCTTCCCAGCCTTATGGGATGGGCTAATGTGATGAGGCAAATACAGTTCCATAGGTAGCCTGCCCCTTTAAAGTTTGTATGTTAAAATTAACAAAAAAAATCCAGATATTTATTCATTTGCATCCCATCTTTTGACAACCCTGAAGTGAACCTGGCTGAAGCCATCTTTGAGGCTTCAAGGTTGCTACAAGGAAGAAGGAAGGACAGGGAGGAGGGAAATAGATACCTGGGGATTTGTAGTCAAAACCAAAATGTTTTCCTGGAACCAAGAACATTCCAACAAGTGGCTGGGAAGAAGAGGAGTGGAGTAACCAAGCAACCAGCCAGCACCTCTATTGGACAATGTAACTGATGACTTGGAGGAAGGAGGGACTTTTACTTTTTAATCAGATGAAAACCACAGGAACTTTGAGACTTAGTTTTCACCAGTTGTGCCAATATGGTGTATCCAATAAACTGTTCTTTGAGGAATCTACCTGCCTCGGAGTTCTGCTCTCTATGGGTGCATTACTTGGAACACTGACATCTTTATTTTTACAAATAAGGTGGCAGACATATCCAGCATTGTTAGGATATGTGCAGAGTAACCCTTGTATGAAAAGTATATGCACACGGAAACAGTTTATGAGAACAGTTATGAATAAATATACAGCCACACAGAGTTGAACAAGTTGTGTTAATGTTTACTTGAAGAAATAGCACAGTCCAATAAACAGTCCATGTCATACACATTTTTAACAGTCCAGAAATATCCAATTGTAAAGTCTTCTTAGCAGTTTCACATCTTTTACAGCAGACAAATATCAAACTATAGTACAACAGATAACCTTCAAAATCAATAGAATATCAAAATAAACAGAGTTAGTCAGTATCGGTCAGTAGTCAGTCAGTATCAGTATCAAGAGAGATCATCAGTGAAAAAGAGAAAGAGAATTAAACCATGATCTATAGCTCCCTCTTATGGCAACTTGTAGCATAATCAACTAACCAGAATACAGCATAATACATTACAGTATTTTTCCTTAAAGCTACAAACATATATATTTGTAGTTTATATATTGTCAACCCAACTACGTTATTTACATATACATAACAAGCATGTTCCTCCTATTTTCCCCACAACAACAATCCTGTGAAGTGAGTTGACTGAGAGAAAATGACTAACCCAAGATCACCCAGCTGGCTTTCATGACTAAGGCAGGAGTAGAATTCATGGTTTCCTGCGTTTTAGCCTGGTACTTTCACCACTTAGACCAAACTTGCTATTAATATAGTTTATATAATATGAACCAATGGGAGATTATGTGGAAGAAAGGGTTGAAATTTACATTGTACTGAGAAAACTTTTATAAACCATTATAAGATTTTTTTCAAAACTTTTATTCTGTTTATTTTTTACATCATATATATGTATGTATGTATGTGTGTGTGTGTATGTATGTGTGTGTGTGTGTGTGTGTGTATGTATATGTATATGTATATGTATATGTATGTATGTGTATATATATTCTTAAGTTTTCATGGGTACTTACATGTATGGTATTCAGCTTTGTTCGGGTATTTTCCCACGTCATTACGTAATACCTGAACAAAGCTGAATACCATATATATATATGGTATATATGTTTTCTTAAGTTTTCACGGGTACTTACATGTATGGCATTCGGCTTTGCTCGGGTATTTTCCCACGTCATAGTAGTTGTGCTTTTAAAGTTGTAGCGACGTTTCAGCAGAATCCCATCTGCCATCATCAGGCTTCTGTATAGTGTTCATCTGTGAGTCAGGGTTTTATAGTGGTTTCAGATTTAAATTTGGGGCACAAACAAAAAATCTCCACACCACAAGCCAGGCAAACACCTGGGCACAGACAGATCCCCCCTGATACCTCCAGCTCAAACACACCCCAACCAGGCACCCAGATGAAACCTAGCTTCCTAACTAATGATAGCCGTCCATTTACCGGGAACCAAGCTGCACTAAAGGCCTCCAATAAAGTAACACAATGTTGCCAGCCAATCAAGAGACAAAAAGAGACAAAAAACAGACAGGAGATATTAGAAACACCAATCAAGCAGAACACAGCGAACTCCAAGACCAATAAACACAGACCAAGACTCCCAACCAATCAGGGTGAAGAAAAAACCATTCTGGCACAGCAATAGGCTGCCCCAAATTTAAATCTGAAACCACTATAAAAGCCTGACTCACAGATGAACACTATACAGAAGCCTGATGATGGCAGATGAGATTCTGCTGAAACGTCGCTACAACTTTAAAAGCACAATTACAATGACGTGGGAAAATACCCAAACAAAGCTGAATGTCATACATGTAAGTACCCACGAAAACTTGAGAAAACAAATATATATATATATATATATATATATATATATATATATATATATATATATATATATATATATTATATATTTTCACAGCCATTTCTGTTTTAAATTTGGGGCTAGCCTACTGCTTTGCCAGAATGGTTTATTCTTCATCCTGATTGGTTGGGAGTCCTGGTCTGTGTTTATTGGTCTTGGAGTTTGCTGTGTTCTGCTTGATTGGTGTTTCTAATATCTTCTGTCTGTTTTGTGGCTTTTTTTTTCTTGATTGGCTGGCAACATTGTTTTTCTTGTATTGGAGGCTTTTAGTGTGGCTTGGCTCTGAGTAAATGGTCGGCTATCATTTATTCATCTGGGTGCCTGGTTGGGGTATGTTTGAGCTGGAGGTATCAGGGGGGATCTGTTTGTGCCCAGGTGTTTGCCTGGCTTGTGGTGTGGAGATTTTTTGTTTGACAGTCTGGTGGAATCATCTCTTCTATTCATGCTTTCAGATCTTTTTTCAATCTCTATGGCTTCTCTGATAATTCTGTAGCTGGGGTTTTCTATAGTGGCTAGGGTTTTGGCGCCATTGAAGTTGATGCTATGACCTGTGGCTTCCATGTGTTGGACTAGTGATGAAGTGTGTTCCAGCTTTTTTACTGCATTTTTGTGTTCATCCAGGCAGGTACTTATTCTTCTATTGGTCTGTCCAATATATATGGCAGGGCATGAGGCACAGGGGACTTCATATATGCCTTGGTTTTCCAGGTCAATTTTATCTTTGGGGTTTCTTAGAATGGCTGCTATTTTTCTGTCTGTTTTGAAAGCAGTCTTGATTGTGGCTATGGAATCCAACTTAGTCCACAGCAGTGTGATTCAAATTAAAGCTCTCATGATGGATGGTCATCTTGTTTCTGCTTGAATTCACTTAGATCACCTCTTCTTGGACTACTTGGCTTCACTGCAGAACTGCTGGTAAGATTGATTTTTTTTTTTAACATTCAATTGAGATCTGCCTTCTAGGAACTTAAATT
Organism: Pseudonaja textilis; assembly: GCF_049901715.1. NCBI lineage: Eukaryota > Metazoa > Chordata > Lepidosauria > Squamata > Elapidae > Pseudonaja > Pseudonaja textilis. The sequence continues at coordinate 210,596,161 of NC_141991.1, read as the reverse complement.
CATTCTCGTGCATCCTGAACACTGAAGTGATAGAAGGCAATCCTTGATCTTCTGTGGGACATCTTTTCAAGTATTTCCTTCTTTTTTTCTGAATCTTTCATGAAGTGGGTGCCCAGAATGCAGACTTTGAGAACAAGTCTAACCAATTCCGAACGAAATAGAATCTATCGCACATATGTCATATGTGCACTGCACATATTTTATAATATGAAAGGAATGTATTTCATTTGGCCTTTCAGAAGTAGGTATCTTCAAATTGTGATGGCTAATTGGAGAATTATATGGTTTCAAATCACTTTGCTTCTTTCTATGAAATGATTTGCAATTCTGTTTTACTGCTGATTAAGCAGTACTATTATATCAAATGGCTTCTCGTAATAAAATCAATCAGATTTTTCTCATGTAATGTCCTATGCCACTTAAAGGGAGCAAATAAATAATGATGTAGACTTGTCACAGTATTTTTGCTAACTCCCTATGTTTTATACACTTTATATAGAAATGAAATGTATACAGGAATGAACACATGTAATATATAACTGGCTACAATTTCCACAAAAGACAAACCTACCTAACTAGAAAGTGACTCAGGCTGCTGAAGACCAAATATGACATTGATACAAAACAATATTTCACAGCTGTCATCTCAGGAGGCCTAGGATAAAGTTTTGATGGCTATTAAGTAAGGATGAGAGATGCTTTACAATATTTGAATACATTTTTCCTGCACCATAAAACATCAAGTACCACCCATGGTATAGAAGAGAAAGTGGTTTGAAAATACTTTTCAAAGCAATCACTGCTTTTCAAGGGGGAAAAAATGGTGCCATCCAAAGAAAAAGACCATTATAAAACAGCAGTGGCAAATCTAATATCTTCCAACAGTTGCTGAACCACATTATTCACCACCAATAATACTAGGTAATCTTTATTTATATACAGGTAAGAACTTTCTTAGCTATTTTTTCTTGCTACAGTGAGTTTGGAGATTTATTTTTGCTACAGGTTTTGACCGGATGTGTGTGAGTGTATAGTGTGCTTGCATGTAATATAAACATAAAATATGTACATAAATACTGTATATAGTAAAGCCACACCAATAGTCCCCTTCATGGCCCATTTGACTATAGTATTCTCATGGTAGATAGGCTATGAAGATCTCAGATTGCTATCTTGTTATTTGAGCCAGGGTGATATTTCTTCTAGCTCTTGCAGCAAAACACGATGATGCCAAAATTATATTTACCGATACAACTTTTAAGTGAAACCAAAGATTTACAATGTGGTAGCAGACAAGATTTTGGAGGATTTTGATGCTTTTAGTTATATTTTTAATACTGTAGTCAACTTTCTTCACCTGGCTTCCCATCAAAGCAATTTTCAGGTTTTTGTTATTCAAACTACCACACAAATGCACCTAAATATGTATACTGAAAAACAAGGATGGACACTAGCAATTTATTATAACCCCTTTCTGACTGTTGGTAGGAGGAGATTTTATTACTTTATAGCTGGCAGTAACTCATGGGGCATGGAACTGATTGGATTACCTTGTTTGCACATTTGTATTAGTCAGCTAGAAGGAAAGAATGTGAACATTGCTTGCTTTGTAGTTTTTTTTTTTTTAATCTATTCCCTACATTTCAAAGCTGTAAAAAATGAAGATGGTTGCAGGTTTCAAACTGTTTTGTGAGGGATTTGGAGAATGGAAATGCCCGTGATGTAGAAATGTCCCAAGTTCAAATGTTACAAGCAATAAGATAGTTCTGATGGAATAAGGAAATGGTATTTCTTTAGTGAAATTCTACAAACCTACATATATCCCTGTTTGATAGGCACAGTCTAAGGGAACTACATGGCAGAAGGTGCAACTCAATCAATATTTAAAGGAATGATAATGCCCAAGAAATACAATTATTTCTTAATATGTATTGTTTATACATATTTTACATCACATAAAGTGGAATATAATTCATATGTGAAACTCTACTAAAAGACATTGCAGCTTAAACATACGTGACTAGTCATTTCAGTCTTTTCTTCTCCTTTTGAGAAATAAATGGCTCTCACAAGAGATCAACCAAAAATTATTTAAAAAAAAAACAACCCTCAAAGTATGTGATATTTGAAGTTTGAATTACAAAATGCATGCTGTGCTCTTGGCAGACCACAAAGTAATACTGGCCTCCTATAATTAGCAATTACAGGAGAGAGAGAGAGACAGCTTTCATGTTATGAAGCAGCTCCCAAGAAATTAATAAAAAAAAGTAAATCTTGATCCCAGTTTGATATTACACTGCCTGCTTGGCACAGAAATAGGAAAATGAGGGACTGAGGCTTCTAAAACAGACAAAAGAAATTAACTACACTAGTGAAATGTTAGGCTAGAAAACCAGAATCCTGAAGCAAAACACCCTTTTTCTTTGTCTCTGGACCTTCCACGGCCTCTGGGGGAAATCCAGCAATTTACCAGAGTTGTTGTGAAAATGGCACTTCTTTGTTCAGGTACAGTTTCCTCTTTCTCTATGTCCCTGGAGTTCTGCTTTTGTCTTCAAAGAATTCAAGTGTCTTAAATCTGAAGGTTGGAAGAATCTGCCTTTTGTGTATATGATAGAGCATTTCTCCCTCTGAATATTGATTGAAACTCAGATGCTGTTTGGAATTTAGACTGGCAGAGACTGCAATACAGGCTAACTATTCTCAACAAATACTTTAACAAAACTAAATACTTTAATACAACTAAAACAATGAGTCCCAAGTTAGCTCATCAAATGTAGATCATATGTCCTTATAGCACACTTTTTGAGGCATTCAATATATCTTGTTATATTTGATACAAGAGTTACCAATTTCAGTGATGAAGACCAGTAAACTTAAAAACAAATAATATATCTTGTTTAAAGGGCTGAAATGGATAAGTTCTTATAATGTTTAGTATGTCATGCTCTTAAAGCTCTGGTTTAAAGTGAGCAAAAACCATTAGAAAATGAAAATAGTATCTTTTAGACAAGGCAGAGAGAGATGAAAGCATATGAATATAATTTGTCAGGTGAATGATTGTGCTCAAAGTTTTTGAAAATTAAAGCTGCTGCTGCAAGTAGGGCAAGTCAGAAGTTAAAGTAGGGCTACGAGATATGGGCCAAAACATTCTGAATGGTCACTGAATGGAAGCAAAGGTTTAGATCTTTCTTTACTGTCATTTGGTGTCTTCTTTGATGCCATCTAGTGGTCTTTTGGAGTTTGGCAGCTCAAATTTAGTAACTTAAATATCTAGTAGCTCAAGTGACTCCCAGGTAGAATTTGAGTATGAAAATCTGCATTCTATAGATGTTTGTTAACAGTAGTAGCACATGTGCATAGAACTGAAACAGCCATTTAATGGAAAATCATCACTTCTGAATGGTGTACATTTGCAATTCTTAAATATATTTGCAAGCCTTAAATCACATTACTAATGAAGACGTCTTGGGAAACTGAAAGGATGGAGTTCAACAATCTTGGTCCTGCTTCCTTATTCAATTAACTTTGTTACCAATGTGAAGAGATGAGCCAATGAAGGTCTGTATACTAACTCAACCAATCAGCTTTATTAATACTACTGGTGGCAGCATCTGGCTGAATAAGAGCTCAAAAGCTGATATTTCTAGTTAATAGGTGGGGAAGATGCACATCTGGATCCATCTTTGACAATAGAGGCACAAATGATTTCTGTGGTGCTGAATGCCAACTATTACCTTTGGTCAGATATAGCCTTGCAACAATAAGCCATGCCACAATGAACTTCTTGCTTAGATTGTTGCAACATAATACAAGTGAGGGTATCCTTAACAAACTTCACTTACTACAAAATTCTGTGGCAAAGGCACTGACTAGAAATTTTATACTATTTTCTTTTGATATTTACTCTCTTTTTTTATTTCTGGTGCTAATTCAAGATTTTAACTGTTAAATCCTTCATAGCCTGGGACCATAATATGTGAAGTGGTTTCTTCCTGTATTTTAGCCATACTTCCATAATATCTTCGATGTTGCTTATGTCTATGCATCTACTAATGACCTATTTGTCACAGTGCCAAGCTTCCAGGAATTCTCTAGCATTTTTGGACTTGGCTTGTTCTAAAATGGTCACAGTTTCCCAGTTGAAACAATGGTTAAATCTGTGATATTTTAAGTGGAAATTGTGACCATCCTAGACCAATTTGGAGTCTCTGACTGTGCTTTTGGCATCTTATTTTGTAGAATTTTCCATCCTTCGTGGAATTTTTCTCTTTTGGATTTCAAGTAACTGAAGATCTGACCTGCCTTCATACAATTGTATGATCATAAGATAAATCACCACAACGGATGATTACAAATGAATTGTCTTAGATAAGCCAATAAAGTTAGAAAATGCTGGTGAGAGGCTGCTCTCCTAGAATTATAATAGCTGGGGTAGGCAGTAATAGCACTAATATAGATGTTTAAAAAAATCATAGGATCCTAAAAGATTTGGCATTTGGTTATACTAACAACATTAAGAACTTGGAATTTACAAATTCACAAATGAAATTGATTTTTCTATATTACCAAATTCCTTTCAGTAGAAGCATTCAGAACTGGTTTAAAAACAAAAACAAGAAAGACTATCAGCAACTTATCCAGCGTGGGATACCACTAAAATATTGATGCAGTTTTCACTGATTCCTTGGCTGATATCCAGGAAACTATTCATTCTCTAGGCTAGCCAGAGTACATTCAAAAAGTTTATTGATTTACCAAAGTGGCCACTTAATCAACTTTAATTTCTCAATTTATTCATTAGATTGTACACCAAACACTAAAACTCCAAAGGGACAATATACTCTTCTATTTTTGATGGAATTTGCCTAGCTATCTTGTCTTTCCCTGTCCCAAAACATTACCTTTAGCATTTAAAACAGCTACCGAAGGGGCGGTTTGTCTTGTCTCTTTAGAGGCTTTTGAATTATTTTCAAGTAAGTCATATTCGCAGTTCCTGGGAAGTCTGCCATTCGGAGACCATGTGCCAACTATAAAAAAAAAAGTTTAAAATGAACTTGCTGCTGGAAGCAAAGTTTTGAGTCTAAGAAACTAATTGCTCCTTGAGAAACTTTGTGAAAATATGCCATGGATGTCAGACAATACCAAAAGCAATCAAAAGGAGTCATTGTAGATGCTGGAACAGCAAAGGCGCATCTGGGAATTTTCCAGGAAAGATTGCTATGGCCGTCTGCCCACTGGCTCATCAACCACAGTCACAACTGATGAATGTTCTACATGGCCTTTATTGGAATGCTAATACATACCACCAATGCTTTGCTGCCTGCCTGGACTGAGCTGCATGTGAGCAGTGGCCCTTCAAAAAACCTCAAAGCTTGTCCTGGACCCTGTTTCAAGGACAGAGTGAGCAGCATTTGGCGAGTTTTATTGCCATATGTGAGCGTACATACCATCTTTGCAGGACACATGCCAAGAATGAATTGCTCAGAGATTAGAAATGCAACCTGTGTAAATGGCTTGGTACCAACTAAGTCAACAAATGCAAATTTTTATGACAGAAGAGATTTACATCAAAATTTACCTGTGTGGCAATTATTTTGGTGGTGAGTAATTTTGGTGGCTCTGCTTTGGTGAATATTTTTTAGCCCTTTTGTTATAAGAAGGGGAAATGTCATTAGAAATTGCATACCTCTGTATTAATCAATCTTTCATGTTAATTATATGTTATTATCAATTGTACTTTGCTTTTGCTAAATGGTATCATCTCCATTGCCAGGAATAGCTTAAAACAAGTGAGATTAATTTAGGACCAATTTATGGTACAATATACCAGCAGAAATCATTTGTGCTTCTGGATCTCTGCTGACAAACTATTATCCAAAAGATGAATATATATATATATATATATACACACACACACACACACACACACACACACACACACACACACTTCATATATAATTAAATTCAGGGACTCCAGAACTGTGTCAACAATTAATCCATACTAAGATAAGACAGGTGTGTTCTTATATCAAAATTAGAAGTCATTTTATTAGATGCTTCTGAGATTCTTCTATATGCAATCGTGACTTTCAGATGTGTCCAGATTAGTTGAGTTCTCAGAAGTTTCTTTTATCTCTCATGTTTGAATCTTTCTATTTTGACAGCGCTTGGAGAAAAACAAAAGGAACTTGAAAATAGGTAATAGATCACAGAACAGATAATGAAGAGCTATTGCATAACAGTATCAGTGGATAATGCAGATTATTCTGGTTAAAATATAGTTGCAATTTGCGAAATTCTTATAGGGCTTTTTAAATATCCTGCCATTTCATTTTTCTAGATTTTGTTGTAAGTATTTTCTATGACCTTCACATTGACAAGTTCCTTTAGATAGGTAGGTAGGTAGGTAGGTTTATATGTGTGTGTGTGTGTGTATGTGTGTGTGTGTGTTATGCTGGTTTGTTGATTTGGTTGATTTATGTTGTGATAAAATATATGCTATTGCATCCTTCAGACTTTTCCCTTTTGCAGTTTGATTTTTTTTTAATGTACCTAATGTTATAGGCATGGAGAATCCAATATTTCCCTTTTATCTTCTCAATGCTGTGATACTCCAATAAAGTTTTCTTGTTTAAGATGGTCATTTTAGGTACAAAATTGAAGGCTTATTTTATTTGTTTAAAGCTGTGCTGAAATGGACACAGTCCACCCAAAATAGCTTAATTAAGCATGAGCTAAAATTCCATTTATATTTTCTTCATAGTAGCTCATCAACATTTGTAGATTTCTATAGGTATACTGATAGTTCAAAGAGAAATATTCTCTAACTGTGGGTTTACTAGGCTAATAACTGATTTACCCTAACCCAATAGGTGCAATCATACATAATATTTAAATTTATTACTGAATTATTCCATCATTCCTGTTTTTTGCAGCCCTCTAATTCATGCAACACACTTAACAACAAAAAACTACCCTAGGCTAAAACTCTGCTTAGCATCTTGTAGAAGTGCCTCTCTAGACCATCAATCAATCTGTTTCAGCATGTTTTGCAAACACAATTAATATCCAGTTAGGGATTTAAACTGACTTTTCCCATTCTGTTCTGACATTCTACAGAGAATCATGTTGCTGCTATTGGCCTTTTTATGAATGTCTAATATCATGTATAACCCTAACCCTAATGCTGCTTCTTTAAAAGCTGAAACGGCTGGTTTTTCTTTCCCTGGAAGAGGGCACTATAAAGCATGACTGAGTGAATAATTTAAGGTGGTTGGACAGCAAGAGTGACTAATAAGTCATAAAGGGCTTTCGGAACCGGCTGTAGGTGTGAACTGATCGCTGGGCGTGATGTGGATGTGAGGCTGAGGATGAAGCCTCCCCTCGTCTTGTGCCTCTGGGTCCCTGCTGGAGATGGTGCTGAGGCGTCTACGCAGTTGGTCTATGTGCCTTCTCCAGACGCGGCCATCCTCCAGTCTGACCCGATACGACCGCAGCCCGGTGATAGCTACGATCTCGCCCGGGATCCACAGGGGGTCTCCAGCGAAGTTCCTCGCGAAAACTGGCTCCTGTAAGATAAAATGTCTAACCCCCGATGTGGAAGTGAGGGGAGAGTCAGGGCAGTATTGTGGGTGTAGTCTGTCCAATACAGTCCTCAGACGCCTGCCCATCAGGAGCTCAGCTGGGGACTTATTGGTGACTGAACAAGGAGTTGAGTGCTGGCTCATCAGGAACCGCGAGAGTTTGTGGTGCCAGTCATCCTTGTTGAACCTTGCCAGGGCTTCTTTAGTGGTCCTGACAGCTCTTTCAGCCAATCCGTTACTGGCAGGATGAAATGGGGCTGTGAAAATGTGGCGGATACCCAGGTTGGCAGCGAAACGGCTGAACTCAGTCGATGCGAACTGTGGGCCATTGTCGGAGACAATGGAGTCGGGTAGCCTGTGCGTTACGAACAGGCGTGTTAACACGTTGGTGATTGCTAGTGTGGTGGTCGTGGATAGCTGTGCTATGTCAATCCATTTGGAATAGGCGTCCACGACCACTAGGAACATCTTCCCATGCAGAGGGCCGGCCAGGTCGATGTGAATTCTGGACCAAGGAGCGCTGGCACTTTCCCATCTAGTAGGGGTGGCAATGGGGGGAGCAGGACGGGATTCCTGGCAAATGCTGCAGGAACTTACCCAATTGACAATGTCCTCGTCTAGACCCGGCCACCACACGTAGCTGCGTGCTAACGCCTTCATTCTCACGATGCCAGGATGTCCCTCGTGTAACGCTTCCAGAACTCGGGTACGCAGTGAGGCCGGGATGACCACTCGAGTGCCCCATAGTAGACAGCCCTGCAGACTGGACAACTCCTGCATGCGAGTCTTAAAAGGTGTGAATTTGTTATCAACATTGCCACCCGGCCACCCCTCCTCACCCAGTCGAGCACCTGGGCGGCGTTTGGTCTGCCTTGGTTTTAGCAGCAATGTCCAGGGCAGTGATGGGTAGGTCCAACTGGGTGATCTCGAAAATAGCGTGGACAGGAGCAGGGTCTTCAGCCGGGGCCGGCAAGGGGCAGCGACTGAGTGCGTCAGCGTGGGACAGTGTTTTACCCGGGCGGTGTATAAGTCTGTAGGAGTAGGCTGCTAGGAAGAGTCCACCTTGTCATCCTAGGGGAGAAGACTTGAGGGGTCTGCTTGTCCCCGGCTAGTAGGCCCAGGAGGGGTTTGTGGTCCGTGACCAGCTCGAAAAAATGGCCAAAGAGGAATTCGTGAAATTTTTTCACGGCTGCAACAGCTGCTAGGGCTTCCTTATCGATCTGGCTGTAATTGCGCTCCGTTGCAGAGAGCGTCCTTGAGAAAAAGGCGATGGGAGCCTCGGCGCCATTGGGAAGCCTGTGACTTAGTACTGCCCCAATTCCAAAAGGGGAGGCGTCTGCTGCCAGTACTAAAGGGAGGTTAGGGTCGAATTGAATAAGTACCGCCTCTGACGTGAGTAGTGATTTGACGGCGTGAAAAGCATGGTCTTCTTTGTGCCCCCAGTGCCACGGTGACTTTTTATCCAGTAATCTGTGTAGGGGTTCAGCTACTGATGCTTTATGGGGCAAAAAGGATGCGTAAAAGTTCAATAGCCCCAAGAACGCCTGTAGTTCAATTTTGGAGGTTGGAGTGGGTGCCTCGTGGATTGCCTTAACCTTGGACTCCAGGGGGTGAATGCCAGAGGCGTCAATTTTATAACCCAGAAAGTCCACCTGTCTAGTGGCAATGGCACATTTTTCTTTTTCAACTTGAGGCCATGCTGTCTGAACCTCTCTAACACAGCTCGAACTCTTTGGAAGAGTTGGGGTCTGTCCCTGGCCGAGACTAAGATGTCGCCAAGTAGGGTACTACACCAGGGAGGCCCTGCAAAATCCGCTCCATGAGGGATTGAAAAATACCCGGGGCAACACTTACGCCAAATTGGAGACGCTTGCATCGGAAGGCACCCTGTGAGTGACAATTGTCTGGAGTTCCGCTGTTTGGTTATCTACAGGGAACTGCTGATATGCTTGAGACATGTCCAATTTAGCAAAAATGCTGCCTGGTTCGAATGTGTGTAATAAGTGCTGGATGACGGGCACAGGATAAGCGCTAACTTGTAGAAATTTATTGATTGTCGTCTTGTAGTCCGAGCAAATTCTCAGGCTACCGTCTTTTTTGAGGGTGTGACAATGGGCGTCTCCCATTTGGCGAAATCTGTTGGCTCAATGACCCCTTGTTTTAATAGTTTATCCAATTCCGCATCTAGTTTTGGCCGAATAGCAAATGGGACCCTACGCGGTTTTAGCCTGATTGGGACTGCTTGGGGGTCAACTGAGAATGAGATGGGGGTACCGTTATAACACCCCAGCTCTTCGCTGAATACATCTGAGTAATCAGCTAATAAGGAGTCAGTGTCTGAGGTTGAGACAGCATGGACTCCTGTTAGCCCTAGGCCGAGATGGGGAAACCAATCGAGCCCCAATAAGGTGGGTAGATTGCCGTTAACTACCACTAGAGGTAGGTGACCTTTAAAAGCTTTAAAACTGACAAGAAACTTGCCTCTGCCGATTACAGGAATGGTCTTCCCTGGTAGTCCTTCAGGCCAAACTGGCATCTCTGGAGCCAGCTAGTGGATAGGCTTGGTTGGAGCCTCTTGAGGGTGTTCCACGAGATAATTGAGAGCGCTGACCCTGTGTCAACCTCCATGCGGCACGGTTTACCTTCTAGGGAAACGGAGAGAGAAATTTTACTAACAGTGTGGCAAGTGTGCTTGGCAAGGTGGTGCGTGCGACAGTTCAATACTTGCCTCTGTGGTCCCGAGTGCGAGGGGGGGTGCCTTTGTGCTGCGCTTAGGGGGGCTTGGCAGACTCTCGCGATGTGTCCCCTTTTATGGCAGTTATTGCAGGTGGCTCCTTTAAACTTGCAGGTGGCCCTCTGATGAGATCCCCCACAGGCTAGGCACAGGGTGATGTGCTTGGGTGGACCGATGTTTTCTTGTTTGGCTCCTACCTGCGGCCGTCTGTCGTTGGAGAGGCAGTGGACTTCGTTTTCATCACTGATGGTTTCCTCTGCTACCACCTCCTCGGAGTGGACTGGAAGTGATGTCAGCTTGGCACTTGGGCCCTGGATTTCGGTGGCTGAGTTCGTTGCCAGCTCAGCTGCCAAGGCCTCCTCGACTGCTTGTGCGAGGTTGAGGTCTTTTTTTGCGAGAAGGCGCCTTTGCAGGTGGAGGTCCTTGACCCCGCAGACTAATTGATCGAGGAGCATGTCCTCCAGGTAGGTTCCAAACCCACAATGCAGTGCTGCTGTTCTGAGAGCGGCCATATATTGATTGATGGTCTCCTTGCTCGATTGCTTCCTCATACGGAAGGTGAATCTCCTGGCAATCTGTGAGGGCCTGGGGGAATAGTGGTTAGTGAGAATTTCAAGTAACTCAGACCACGGAATGTTTTTCAACTCACGAGGAGCCACGAGTGCCGTGGCAGTATCGTAGACGGTGGCTCCACAGTAGATTAGGAAATACGATTTTTTCTGATGCTCTCCCGCATCCGCCAGGCCAACTGCATCGATATAATGATTAAAGCGGTTCTTATACGATTCCCACTTCTCCTCGTCTGGTTTGAACGCCGGGAAGACTGGATTGGAACTCATGGTGCTGGGACCGGTTGAACAACCTGTGGAAAAAATCTCTCTGGGGCAGCAGACAATGTTTTAGTGCCCGTGGTGGGCAAGTGATTTCAGCTCAGGAGAGGCTGTTTGCAATCCTCTCTTTCTCTCTGGGTTAACCATGTTTGGCCATTAGCCGTTGATGGCGTTTGGATTCGCGCCTGTGTGGGCGTCAGTGACTGGCTACAGCGCTGTGCTGTACCTTTTAGGTTTGAAATTCAAATGACAACCGTTTGAATTTCGCGCCTGATACTGAGCGGCTGCGGCTCGCAGCACTTCACTTTCCCTGTAGCTGGGCTAACAAGCGGCTACAGACGCTTCTAACTTTTGATTCTGACCGCTCTCTCTGGCTGCGGATCAGCGTTTGCTTCTTATCGCTTGCTGGCCGCTTTCTCTGTCAGCGGATCAGCGTTTGCTCTTTTTGTTTGCTCTTTTTGTTTGCTGACCGCTCTCTCTGGCTGCGGATCAGCGTTTCTCTTATCGCCGGCCGATCGCTCTCTCTGGGCTGCGGATCGGCGGCTAGTGACTCAGCGGTTGCATGGTGCTTCTGGTAGCCATCCCACCCTCGTCGCCAGTGTTAAGTTTGGGCAATGAGAGGCTGAACCAGAGCATGAGTGCAACAATACTTTATTATAACAATAAAGGGCTGACCGTGCTTGCCACGCCTGGAACTGGCTCGCAGCAATCAGCAACTGGTTGGACCCCGCAGCCTGCTTTTATAGCTGGCTGCTGGGGAGAACCAACCAATGAGGAAAGGGGGAAGAACGCCCACACAAAGTGAGTGGACCTGAGTGAGAACTCCTAGAGTTCTCAGGACATAACAATTCCCTTGTTTACAACTTCATAAGACAATCTGATTGTCTATATTATCTTAAAAGAAATAATTTGGATTGTACTATAGCCTCATCCCACTATTGAAAGTGATTATTTCATTCTATCTAATGGTAAAACTAGCCATTAGAATGAAGATTGATCAAGATAAAGAAACTATAAATCACTTCTGTCCAAGAAGTCGGTGACTTCTACAGACAGATCTTTGTGATGACCCGGGGCATGGCACAAAGGCAACACAGTCACATAAGTAAGAAACAGTCATAAGTAAGGCAAAGTCTCTTCAATTTGCCCCCAATGTCCAATTACCTTCAGCTGGAGAAAAAACTCTCCCAAGAACAGCCTTTAAATGAAGGAAATTCAGTCCGAAAACAAAGTGCATATAAACTGTAAATAAAAATCCACACAAACCACGCTGCAGCAATTAACTGGACAGGGCAAGACAAAGAATTGCAGACTTCAAAGGCCAACAAAACACACACAGTTGGGAAGATGCCAGGAACCCAGATAAGCCTCAACCAGAAAAGATAACTCATGATTTGCTTCCCACAAGTAGCTGTACGCAACCTTCCTTTTTAAACACTGTGTTCCCAACTGCAGTTAATGAAGGGAATCAGGGCCCTTTCCTCCCCCAAAAGCCACACAACTCACATTGCTCCCTTCTCCGTTCCTCCCTGCATGCCCTATGATGAAGAGGGGGTGGGCCTGGATCTTCCTCTGAATTCCCTCTGCCTTGCTCTACCCAACCGGACTTTGCCCTTCCCCAGTTTCTTCCACAGCCACCGGAGCCAAAATTCCCCTCCCTGTAAGCTTCTTGGCCTCCCCCTCAGAACCAGATTCAGACGGGGCATGACAGATCTTGCTTAAAATTTTCTGACTCGATGCCCTTGGCAGTTCGTTTAATTTGAACAAGCTAGCCACAACTCTTGTTTTTCATTCCAGAAAACAGAACCAAGATAATGGTGAAAATAAGAAATGTTGTGTGTTACACTAGATATCTGAATAGGCAGTAAATTTGCAACTACAATTCTCACCAATATTTGCTCCTTAAAACATAAAAACAGTGCAAAATTTGTGTCAGTATGAATAGCCATATATTAATTCTCATAATTTAGAGTACTATTTTTAAACAAGGGCTTCAAAAGTAACACAGATTCAAATCAGCCTTGTTCCTTCTTGTTAAAATATTCCATACGTGTTCAGGGTACATTTGCTTATTTCACTGTTTAATGTATTAAACAGAAACATTGACTGCCAAATGCAGGCAAGTCGTTATGTTTTTGCTTGGTTATTTATTCTTGTATAGTGGGAATTCACAAAGCTGTAAGATCCTGTGATCCTATGGAAAAATAAATACCTAGTTTCAAAAATTATTGTCAGCAAGAACAACATATTTTTATTTAGAAATGACACTATAGCTATGTTTGTACAAGGCTTAACCAGGTCACAGACCACTTATATTATGCCTGTTGTGGAAACAACTAAGCCTGGACATCTGCACAAAAGGTAATGCTTAGCCCCAACTAGCTTCTGATTTCTTCTGGATTCAATTAACCTGCACCAGTCAACTGTATTGTATAAACACGGGAAAGAAGGATTTAAAAAGCGAATCCTTTCTCAATTTCTCAACCCTTTCTCAATTGTCAACCTTTCTCAGTCAAGACTCTTCATTTGGAAGAAAAAAAAGACAGGAAATGACCTTCTAATCATCTTTAAGTAGAATTATCCCCATTTGAACTGGATGTCCTTAGTATTAACCAGCAATCACAATGATGTGTGTTTACCCTGGGTCAGAGTCAAACTGGTCAGTTTCGCTGTGCAAATCAATTTTTAAAAAATTTAAATCAGAGGCTTAAATATACTGTGAAGTAAAATAGCATGTCATGACTACTACAAAATTTCAAAAGCCATTCAGATTGTGGCTCAGACAGAGTTCTGAGACTTTTTTGTAACCTTCACAAGCCAAGCTATACTATTGCAAATGATTATATAAAAAGAAGTACTCTTGTGAAGAAACAAACAGGTGAATCTAAAACCAGATTCATGGGTAGAAATATAAGCCATATTCCCAAAATACGATGAAATTGCTTTAAAAAACTTTTTCCAGGAGTTGTAAGGATTTTTTTAAAAAACTCTCTTTTTCCTGGTGAAGAATTTATTCTTGCAAATAATCTATTTTGTATCAAGGAAAATAGACAATGTATGAGCTGTTGATTAAAACCAATGCCCCCAATTTTGCCTTTAATTGCAATTAAGGTTTATTGAAATTAAAGGATATGGCCTATTTTTCTGAAACAACAGATGAAATAAAAATATATACTCATTTGGATTTATACAACTTCAGAAAAGCATGTGCTCCTCTGTACAAAAATTGTAATTGATGTTTTAAACTAGATGTCAGCCTTATTGTCTCTCTGATGTGATAATTTACCATGTTTGAGAATTTAAATTTTTAAAATAAGAATTCAGCCATGTCATCTCTCAGCTGATATCTGACAAGCATTGGGTTCTTTTCTCCCTCTTCACTGACTGCTTATTGCAAGGGCTGTTATCAGTCACACTGTCTCTTTTAAAAATTATGTTATTATTATATTATTATAATATTACTATTATTGGTGGTGGTGTTGCATAGTCAGCCAGATGTTTAGACTGGATTTGTCATTTTATCCACCTATCCCATCCTTTCCAAAGACTTGGGATTTGTTGCAGGTGTTCTTTAATGACATTAAAAGCAGTGAGACAGTATGTAAGCAGTTCCAAGTAAAACTGCCTTTTTCTGGTGGTGATTTTGACAATATTGATGGTGTTCAAGTGGTAGAATTATATGCAAGATACCTAATTACTATGGGTATTATGGTGCTTTCATTTGCCACAGTTCTTCTATTTCTTTTTGTATTTTGTGACTTTGTCCCATTTTTTTTCCTGATCAACAGTTGTTAAATCTGGGGCATTTGTCTGTTTGAATTCTTAAGTTAAAAAGCACTTATCCATTTTCTATTACTTTGTCTATTTTGTGGTCCCACTAGTTCTTAATTGCAGGCATTTCTTTTCCTTTCAACAATATATATTTCAATAAATAGATAATTATAGGTAGCCTTATAAACAGTAATTGAGCCTGGTTATGATTATAAGTTGTTATAGTTGGAAGTCAAAGCACCTATGTGACCGAAAGTAATTTTCCAGCCTTTTATGCTGTCATCATTAAGTGAACATGGGGGGTCATTAACCAAACAGAGCAATTATTAAGCAAACATTGCAGGTTTTAAGCAAACCATTCATTTGAATAGGCATTTTTTTTGCTGGAATCCTCAAAAACAACATTGAGAATTATGGTCATGTGACCACAGAACTCTGTGACCGGTTGTAAAGCTGACCTACTCAACATATAGTCATGTGGCCATGGGGGGTTCCACCATTTATAACATCCAGGGGTGCTTTATGGGCCATGTAGCACCCATTCCATGGCATCATAACCTTGAACAATTGAAGCACCGACCCATCTGTGGACAGGGAGGCAAGGCGACGGTCTGCGCTATGTCTTCCCCCAGCTGAGCCCTGCCAAGTGAGCACCTCTGCCTGATGCCCATGCCACTGCAGTGTTTGGAGCTGCCGGCACATTTGGAGATGCATGGGGATGGGGACGGGCTGGACGAGGGGTGGAAAGGACAAGTGGCTTCGGGCTCTCTCCACTGGACCTGCTGGCCAGGGAAGCAGTGCTGCCATCGCCTCGCCTCCCTGTCTGCAGATAGGTGGTGCTATCACTGCCTTGGGCAGCCTCTCCCAGTGGCCCCTTTGGGTTCGGGCTGGAGGGACTTGGGAAGGAAGCCAAGCTCGGGTCGGCCCAGCTCTTTTGCTTGGCAGGCAGGCACGCCCCCACGGCTCGCTTTCCTGGCTCTGCCCAGCCAGCATGGCTCTGGCGCAGCCCTGGAGGGATGAGCAGAGGGCCCAGCAGGGAGGCACTCGCTGCCTTGGCAAGAACTCCACCACTGGGCAGGAGGGCCCACCTGCCAGCTGTGCTGGGTGCCCCAGGCGAAGCTCTTTGAATTCTGCCAGGTGTCAGGAAGGGATGGCGGCTGGGTGCTTCTCCCAGGGTGGGCTGATCCTGTGCTGCGGCCCTGGGAGATTCACCTCCCCACGTGGGGTTGGGCTGCCCTCTCAGGCAGGGGAGGCTTTGTCGTACCAGTAGTAGGGTGTCGTTTTCAAAAAAATTGGCTTTGCCTTCGAAGGTGAAGGGAAGGTGGGTGACAGGAGCGCCTGAAGCCGAGTGTCTCTGCCGGGCTCCAGTTGCAGGGAGGAGCCCTGGCTGGCCGCACGTGGCTTTGCCAAACGCTGGCAGCATGGGGAGAAGGGAAAGCAATGGTGGTGGAAGTTCTCCCGATAGGCAGTGCCCCAACAATGCCGAAGTCAACGCAGGCAGCACCATATCCGGGTATGCAACAAAAGTACTTCCTAACGGCACCCCCCCGCCATTCCCCCCCCATTTAGCATGTTTAATATAGTTCTTAATTTGGGGGAGGGGCTTAATTTGATTTTATGCCTATAAAACATGCTGGGACTTCCTATTGGGGGAGGCCGTATTTTTGGAGAAACATGGTAATGCTAAACTGCATCTTTTGAAGCTTTTGTACATGTGAAGAAAATAGCCAAAAAGGCGTTAAGAGTTGTTAACCTAATCTTATGTAGCTTTTTCTCTGGTAATATTACACTAATAACTAGAGCATACAAAACATTTGCTAGACCAATACTTGAATACAGCTCTTCTGTATTAAAAAATAAATAATTTTTTTTTAAAAAATGTATGTCTGGAACCCACATTACGTATCTGATATTAACACAGTTGAGAAAGTCCAGAAATATTTCACAAGAAGAGTTCTCCATTCCTCTACTCATTGCAGAATACCTTATGCCACCAGACTCGAAGTTCTAGACCTAGAAAACCTAGAACTACACCGCCTTCGGTCCGATCAAAGTATAGTATATAAAATCATACATTGCAATGTCCTACCTGTCAATGAATACTTCAGCTTCAACCGTAATAACACAAGAGCAAACAGTAGATACAAACTCAAGGTTAATCGCACCAAACTTGATTGCAGGAAATACGACTTCAGCAACAGAGTGGTCAATGTCTGGAATACTCTACCTGACTCTGTGGTTTCTTCCCCAAACCCCAAAAACTTTAACCTTAGACTGTCTACTATTGACCTCAGCCCTTTCCTAAGAGGTCTGTAGGGGGCGTGCATAAGCGCACCAATGTGTCTACCATCCCTGTCCTATTGTTTCTTTTATTTTTTTTATTTTTCTTATATGTATCCATGTATTCATAACTATGTTTTTACTTATATCTATTATCTTGTAAGCAATTGACAAAAATAAATAAATAAAAATAAAATAAATAAATAAATAAATAAAAATAATGTATTTAAATTCATTTATATGTCATGGATTCTTCCATTTTTGGCCATTACACCTCCTTTAATGTAATCTTAATGTTTGCACCTCTCCTAAAACAAACAAGTGGACCTACTCTTCAACATCTTCTTCAATTATTTGAACGAGGGGATAGATGGGAAACTCATCAAATTTGCAGATGACACCAAGCTGGCAGGAATAGCCAACACTCCAGAAGATAGGCTTAAGATATAGAAGGACCTTGATAGACTTGAACATTGGGCACGCTGTCTAACAAAATGAAATTCAAGTCTTTTTGGTGATAGTGCTTCAGGTACTAGAAGATAGCTAACAAGTCACCCAAACGACATTAAATTCTGGGTATGTGTGTAGGCTAAAATTAAATTAGTCTCAGAATGTTCAATTGCATTTTGATACATTTTTGGGTGGAATATCAGATTCAGATTTATAAACTAACCTGAAAAGCAGTCCATAATTTGCTATTTTAAAATCTAGGTATCCCCAAGGACAATTTATAATAGTCATTATTTAACATATAAGATTATGTCTTGCTCTGAAAATATTTCTTAAATGCTTTATGGATTTGGTATGAAAGAGCATTTAGAAATTTGACATTCATACTCCATTCTTCATACCAAGACAAAAATATTGGGATAACTTGAACAACAGCAATTTTCTACTGCATTGTTTCATAGATTTATCTAATAATTTAATGACCAGTACTCACACATATGATATCTTCACAGGTCTGCAAACCAAAGAAAAGCTTAAGTAAGATTTTAAGTGCAATTGTAGTTTCATATATTGACTACTTCACTAAATTACCAAGTGTCCACTCCCAATTGTGGTCCCTAAAAAAGGACTATTGTTATCTAATAACTTTTTAATATCTATTTTATGTGGAGGTCTGATTTAAATTCAGAATCTTTCTGGTAAATCCATGTTTTTTTCATCATGGTACTCTTCAAAATAAAAATGTAGTTTTAGATCTTGCTACTTCAGCTACTAACTTATAGTTTTGAGTGAAAAGGAAACTATTGAGAAAGAAAAGAAATCCATGTGATAAGTCAACCACTTATCTTTTACAAGTAGTTCTTGGGTTATGACCTCTTGCTTAGTCACCATTGGATCATGATGGCAATGAACCAGGGGAACTTATGATTGGTCCTTGAAATGACAGCTGTTGCAACATCCTCACTGTTACGATTGCAACTCAGGTGCTTGCCAACTGGCTTGCAATTGTGATAATTGCAGTATCCTGAAGTTACATGATTGCTATTTGCAACCTTGCCTGCAAGCTTCCCACAAGCAAAGTCAATGGGGAAGCCATCAGGAGGTTGAAGGTTGCTCTCACTCTTGCTGCTGTTTTACCTGTCCAATCAAATCACCTGCCTGCCCAGACACATAGCACCCTCTCATATTCAATCACCCCTGCCTGTGGTACCCACCTGCCTGTGACCTGTAGTGTTTGCTTGTGGTACATGCCTACCGGATCTCCTTAGTGCCTACTAAGTGCCCACTCTCCATAGCACCTACCCTTGACACTCACCTGCCTACCAGTAGCTTTCACCTACTCACTTGTTGCTCTTGCCTGCTTGTCTGCAACTCCCACATTTTCCAATGTGGCAATCACATGAGGTCCTTGCTTAATGACTTGTGCAATGCTGGGTTTATGACGGTAAGCAGGACTGCTGGAATTGTCATCTCTAAGCAATGTGGTCACCTGGCATTGCACTTTGAAACTGTATTGTTTAGCAATGGAAATTCTGGTCTCAGTTGTCATCATAACCCAGACTGTCTCTACCTGTTTTTAAAATTCATTTTTGAACATTTGTCCTAAGGAGAAAAGCAAATTATATGGCTTTAAAATTTTGACCCGTATTTTTTTCCTTCCTTCTAGGCATATTTTCTCATATACTGTACATTTACATTCACAAACATACACTGGTTTACACTGCTTGTCCTAAAATTGAAGGACAATGGATGTCCAGGACAAGACTTAGAGCTGAATTATGTTTTTGAAAGTTTACATTCCGAATAAGGTGTGAAAGATAACGGGAAAGAGACCTTTCCTGACACTTGCTAAAATCACCACGCTTTATTGCACAATCCATTATTGTAAGCCTCAGAGTTTTGACTGGGATGTGACAATCTTATTGTTCTTAGAAGATTTAATTATGTTGCATACAACTGATTTCTTAAACATAATATACACTTTGAGGCTCAGCTCAGGAAGCCATTGACTATCTCAGTGAGGTACTGAAAGCTTTTTTATATTATTTCAAGGTGTTTCTATTCAGATTCAAGCTTGGAACATGAGGATAAATTCATTCTAAGTTCATGCGTCTACTACATATTATGTGCATACATGCACCAACATGGCTACCATCCCTGTCTTAATGCTCCCTTTTATTCGTATCTATTTCATGTATTAATAATCATGTTTATACTTATATATATTATCAAATGCATGCTTGACAAAATAAATAAATAATAAATAAATACACTACTGCCTTGTAAAATACATATTCACAATTTTTGTTGCTGGAAGTTACTGAGAATACAGATGACTTTAATTGTAATCCCCAAACCCACTATGTATGTATGTTTGACAAGAAAATACTAATAGACAGATAATTGTCGACTTAGGACCACAATTGAAACTAGAATTACTCTTGTTAAGTAAGACAGTTTTGAGTTGTGCCCAATTGTATGACATTTATTGCCAAGGTTGTTAAATGAATCAATCTAGATGCTAAGTGAGTCCAGTGGACATTAAGCAAATCCAGCTTCCCCCATTATCACAAGCCAGCTGGGAAGGTTGCAAATGGCAATCACAAATCTTGGGATCATCCAACTGTCATAAATATGAGCTAGTTGGCAAGTGTCTGAATTTTGATCACATGCCTATATGTTGCTACAGTCATAAATATGAGAACTCATCATAAGTCATTTTTCCGGTGCTGCTGTAACTTTGAACAGTCACTAAATGAATGATGTAAGTCGAGGACTACCTGTATGACATCTGGGAGAATGATTACGAATCAGATTGATAATAGTGAACTATATGATCCAATGATTTGTTTGGCTTCCTAAGTCTGATCAACATCAAGAATATTTAAAGTTCATTTTTATTGCATTAAATATTGTGCATGTGTCTATCTGTGTACAATACTGATATAATAATTTATACTTATTCCTTTTTTAAAAAATGTTAATTAAATCAACAGAAAAATTGTGCATTTAAAAATACTAACAATGTGACAGAATATTAAGAAAGAAAGAAAGAAAGAAAGAAAGAGAGAGAGAGAGAGAGAGAAAGAAAGAAAGAAAGAAAGAAAGAAAGAAAGAAAGAAAGAAAGAAAGAAAGAAAGAAAGAAAGAAAGAAAGAAAGAAAGAAATTCATTGCTTGAAAGCCTTTGTTGGGACCAATTCAAGTACTGATCTAAAAAAAAATCTCAATAATCCATGACTATACTTATGGTGTAAATTTATTCTCTGAGCATTGTATAAATTATTTAACCAGGTCTGGTGCCCCAAAAGCCTAGAATTCATGACTTCTCAGTGAAGAACAAAATACATAGCTTTAAGACAGTAATCAATACAACATATTAAAATATTAAAAAGCCTGTTGATTTCAGCTGAAAACATGGCAATGAGGACAAGCCTTAGCAAATGTTTCAAGTCCTGAGGTGCGTCTGAAGTAAGATGATTGTAGCTAACCCTCATTAAACATTTTCTGAGGCATTCAATAATACATTGTGTTATGTTATTAACTTCATTTTAAGATCAGAAGAAATTTATTATATATTCTTTAAAGCAAAGTTCCACTGGATTCCCAAGGTATTCACACTAATTATTCCAGAGATTACATAAATAATTAACAAGAATTAATTAAACTCCAATTTTTTATAAAAATACATTACTGGCTTACCATTCTCAGTTGATTCCTTCCAACCAGTAACTTCAAAAGCAGTAATGGCATTAAGTTTAACAAATGCTGGAGTAAAATAATTATCCAGAAGCACCAAGTAAAATCAAACTCAAATATAATTTTACAAAAGAGACCCAGTGCTGAAATTGAATTCCACAGGAATAAGGATCCCAAAATGAGTGAGGAATTTGTGCCTTTTCTCACAACATGGTAACTTGACAGTATGGAGTAGCAGGGGTGGGATACGACAGGGTTAACTACCGGTTTGGGATTTACGAGGTTGAGTGATTTATGATGCTGCAAGCACATGCCTGTAAATTGTCATCAGCACGCTGCATGCAGACAAGCAGCCTTTAAAACTGTCCTCTTTTCCTGCTTTTTTAACTGAAGCTTTGCCTCATTCGGCAGCTGAAGTTGAAAAATCAGGAAATAAAGATCAGGTAAGAGCTCGGGTCGGTGGGTGGGCAAAAACATCAGCAGACATAGAACCAGTTCTATGTCTGCTGCTCTTCAGAGCTACTGGTTCTACAAAGGTGGACAGAACCAGTAGAAACCCACCCCTGTGGTGTAGGTGCGCAAAGTGTAAATCTCATTGCTTTCAAAGCTATGGTAGAGCTCACATTCTCTAACTTCTTTGAAAACATGTGGTATAATCACCTGTTCCGGTTGCTTCAATATAGGGATGGCACATTGTATGTTCTCACTAATGCTTTTGTCCCTATTACTGATTTACATGCTCTAGCATTCAGCTCCTAAACATGGACCTCTATGAGTAGAGCAAAGAATCAGAGGGTTAGTGCAAGAAATGCACATAAGACAATGAAAGTTATAGAACAGGAGATATTTCTTACTTCGTAGGAAGCTGAGTCTCCATAACCAACTTCCTAAAGATAGCACTAAACTATGAAAGTAAATACACTATTCATTGATAGCACTACTATATTGCTCCAAGTCCAATGTTAGCAATATTTGTCAAGTTTTTGGTGACCAATTGTTCATGATTAATTTTCCCATGTTCTTCTTTTGTTGTACTTGTGTTTTGGTCTGTGACCGCAGATAAAGTATTATTATTATAATATTCCTATTTTGCTATCTTGTTTAAATATTCTTCTAAGGATATTAGTTTTATGCCTATTTGGTGAATGTTCTCGTACAGTATGGAGAATGGGCAAAAGAAAAGGGCAGGTTTTTTTTTTTTAAAAAAGGTCTTGTTTCAGTTAATTTTATATTTATTATTAAGATAAATTGTAATGCTGTTCCAAACCCCAGAGGCAAACTGCTTTCATTTGATTTATTCTGATAGTTAAGAAAGTACTGGTAGCAGTCACACTCCTCTGTGAAATGTATCCTGTGCTATTCAGCTTACATTTTTAATGTGCCTTTCAAACTAAAATTGATTTGTTTCTTCCCTTTAAAATAAAAAAATAATAATGCATATTTTATGAGAAAATGAACACTTTTGATTCTTTCCCCTGGTAGAGAAATGCTAGTTAACTTGAAATGCGTAAGGACAGCCTGCAGACTTATTAATCTTTTTATCAAGGCTTTACATTCTTTGCCGAGTAATTTCTTTCCTGAATGCTATTGTAAGTTATGCATAGCCTCTGGTAAATTAACAGAGATTTGGCTTGTCACCACCAACTGCTTACAACTTATAAATGAATCCTGATAATCAGAGTGTCATTTTTTTTTTGTATAGGACCATATGAATTTCCATGTCAGTTTCTCTGCATATGGAAATATTTTTATAAGTTCTTGTTTTTTTCTGCAAAATGACCACTGCGTTCTTAAGTGTTATTTTCATTTTTAATGTTCAGCATTCAAACAAATGAATGCCAAATCAAGTGCATAGCCTGGAAGGCTTTATTTTCCCCACATAACAGTTGTATAAGTAGGCATAACAAATGGTGCATTCACAAACAAATAAATCCTATTTGAATTGATTTTAGCTTCTCACCTAAAACTGGAAAATTAATTCAGATTGTGACTAAAGCACAGAATTTTAACTACAGTTGAAATTCTTTGTATTTACCTGAATAGTTGAACATGCTAGGTGAATCTTAACATGTGAATCAAAGGTGTATTAACTAATTAATTAATTTTACTTTCCTTTGGCTTAACAGAACCAGGCAGCTGGAACATTTCTGCTGGAGCATTTTATCCGCTGGAGCATTTCTGTTTCTTCAAACAATCTGTAAGTGTTCAGGATTGAGGATTGTTTTTTTTTCTTCCAAAAGTAAGGACTTGGAGGAGAATTAGTCTTTTACTAACCAATGTATAACAGTCCTGTGTCCGGTTGGGCCAGGTTCAGTATGATTTAGTCTGGTTCATATTATAAGAAATCCAACTACAGATTGGTAAACTATTGCAAAAATATCTCAAGGGGCACAGCTACTGGAAGCATTCTGCTATTCCATGTAATCCAACCCTTATAAATGCTTATGTGTGGTGAAAGTGTTAATTACTATATTTACTTTAAAATAAACAACAGACCTTTGGAATTATTGTAAGAAGACAGTTAACTTTTTGATCCCTCAAATAACTCCAGTCTAGATTATTTCAATGGATGGCTCCTCCTCCTCTCTGAATTTATCTCACCAGAGGTCCTAATCATTTTGAAAGCAAAATGAGAAAAAAGGAATTAAAGCCTTTAATCAGTCCATGCAGGGTCTCTGTTCAGACCAATTTCTTATCCTGAATATCTAACTAAACTGATCTTGAATACAAGATTCTGGGAACAAATGTGAGGGCAGGACTATCATTTTCAGAGGGGGCATGTAAACTACTCAAGGGCATCCAGGGTGCTAGTGTTGGATCAAAAGTGCGGAACAGATTGAGTCTTTAATTCGATCCAGGAGACTCTTCCAAAATACCATTGGATAACTCACTGATTCTGATATTTTAAGAGATGGAAGATAATCTTCCTGTTTGTTTTGCCATGCCAGGAGTTATTTAATACACACTTTCTTCTCCCTAAGTCAGTTGCCTTTTTCTAAGCCAGAGTATAAAACTGCTTTTCCTGATTCTAAAATAATATTTGAATCCCAGATTCTTTTGGTTGCTGCCTTCAGCAATTTCTCCAGCCTTTTCCAGTTTATAATGTTCAGTATCTCAGATATCATGATATAAAGTTTAGGAGAAATTGTATAGCACATTTTGAGGGAGCGGGAGAAAAGCAAATGCTTGGGCAACCTTGTCCTAGTTATTAAAAATAAAGGAATGGTGATTATCAAAGAAGTGCTTAGCTTGTTAGAAAATTCCTGTAGAATAACAATTAGTAATTTAATATAAGGAGCAAAATTCTTCAGAAATTGGTATTTAATATGGGGAACTTTTTCCTTCACAACAATAAAACTGGGTCAGTGGAAATTTAAATATAGGATGACACTACCAAATATACTGAAGTCAATCAATCTAATGTGAAAGAGCTACACTGCCTCAAAATCCTATTGTTTGGCCTGCCAGATTAGATAAATTAGAAAATAAACAAAATTCAGCCTAAACAAATCCATCTTATTAAACTAAAATATATCAAGTTAAAATTCCACCTAGTCAATCATGTCTTAGGAACACTTAGTGCCATTTAGTCAACCCATTGTACATGTTGTATCTGGTCTTCCAAAAGAAAGAGTGGCAGAGAAAATATCTAGAAAAGCAAAGTTTAACATTACAGAAGTAAAGGCCTGGCAGCAGAACATGCCTCCTATACATTTAGTACTGCCTACACCAGGAGTGTCAAACTCACATCATCACAGTGGAGTCACATGACATATTGTGACTTTTCCCCCTTCACTAAACTGGGAATGGGCATGCCAGCACATGATGCATCTGGCAGCCACCAGTTTGACAACTTTGGCCTACACCTCCCTATTTTTCAATGGAGAAGACTCTTTTCTGCTCTGGCACCTAAAGAATGCCAAGTACTTCCTGAAGAAAAAAGATGAGAT
The DNA here is from genome assembly GCF_049901715.1 of Pseudonaja textilis. Classification (NCBI taxonomy): domain Eukaryota; kingdom Metazoa; phylum Chordata; class Lepidosauria; order Squamata; family Elapidae; genus Pseudonaja; species Pseudonaja textilis. Next base: position 210,570,866 of record NC_141991.1, on the reverse strand, counting down.
GGTTGTGTTCCCAAAATGGTACTTCTAACTCAGTATGATTGTGTGCAGCTTGTGACAATTGTGACAAACTGCTGGCTGAATCAAGTGCAGTTTGGAAATAGGGCCCATGAGTCCTCATGGAAACACAGTAAGGCTTTTCTTAATAAATTAAAGTTACCCTCATGAACTGTTTCAGTTAAGAGAGTAGAAGTCCTTGTCATTACTTCACATTCATTATGATTTGCATGAATAAATTAAGTATCTTCTACAAGGGCCTGCCGAAATATTGGCAGTTTCCTCTACTTGTTGGCTCCAGTTATCATTAAGAGCCATATCATTCAACCTGGGTAGCAAGCTGTTCACATTTGGTGGTGCTTCATGTGGATTATTTAGTGTAACCCTTCCATTTCTGATGTTTACTGGTGTGTATTATCTTTGTGGGCAAACCACCTTCAGTAGAACATTTTTAATCTAATGTATCAGATATATTAGACTGTGGAAGCAGCACATTCATTATAAAGCATTAAAAATTAATTAATTAATAAAATTGATATAGTTGCCCATCTCATGAGTATACCAGAGAACTTACCTGTCAGAGGAGATATTATGATCACAGAAATTATTTGCATTTTATTGAAAAGCAGGGGCAATATGTAACATTGCTGAGGTTTGTCAGCTAGTATAACCAATGTTGTGACTCCTATATTAAGATAATTCCATGCTGCTGTTACAATTTCTACTCCCCAATTTCTTCAAAATATAAATCTAATAGAATTGTGGCAGTGTTTAAATGTACCAGCTTTATAGCACCATGTACAAGGATTAAAAATTGCCACTCTGATTCCAAGTTGCCACAGATCCTGCAGTTACATAATCTCATCACCTCCACTCCATCTATGAGGGATAAAAGTGCTTGCACACTGGCACAGACACTTCACATCTTTAGTTCATTTTTTTTGTAGATGTCATCATCTACAAAAAAAAGTCTGAATAATTGCTGTATGGGGGAACTGATAAAGAACAGCAGATAGTTTTATACAACTGAAAAAATACAAGTTGTGTTTGTGTGTGAAGACAGAAATGCTAAAGTTAGGAATAACTTTTTTAAAGAAAGGAATCTTGATTTCTCTTTTTAATAATGCTTGCTTTTTATAAAAAAGAGCAAATGTTGTTAGGAAATATCAGTTGGATTTAAAAAAAGTCTGAGTTACTTGATCTATCCAGATTTAAGAGTGTATAGTGTGGTTTCTACCTAAAAAAATAGCAAATCAGGACTCCTCGAACTACACAGTTAGAAGAGAAGAAAGATTGAAGAGAGACATGAAGAAAATGATACAACCTTGAAAGTGTCAATCTAATGAATAGGAGGTATGTTATATAGAAACATGCAAAACTGATATTTTTAAATAAGGAAAGGAGATAGAAGTGCAGAGTCCCACAACTAACTATCTCTGCATCTATCATTTCTAGTGGCTAAAAGGCTTATAGGTATTAAAAGCCAGGGCAAAGTTTATTTCCAGCTTTGGCGTCATATTTCCCTCTTGAAAGACTTCAGGAGATACGGTGAGAACAAATGGAAAAAAAGAATGCTCTTGATTTCCACAGCACTGCAGTGTTTCAATAGTGACAAGACCAGCATTATTTAAATTAAAATACATCAGACCTGATCTAAATAGAAAATTTCTTGGTTTTTGAGACATAGTCCAAGACTGTGACATAACAGAGATCCAGAATTGCTTTTGAACCACTAGCTGTAGCAGTGCTTTTAGAGATCATAAGTACAATAGTAATGTGTGTGAGCAAATTTGTAGACAATGTAGCATTTGGCTTGATTAAAAGAACATGATTGCAGTTTACTTCAATAATCTCTCTGTTCTGTGAGCAAGTGTTGTTTTATCTTGCATTGTGCTGCTTTTTAAGCTCTTCCTTTCGATTCTCTCATTAAAAATCTTTGCAGGTATAATTTTTAGAAAATTGTTCTTGCTGGATCAATGGGCATGCTTTTTAAGTCTGACAAGAACTAGGCTGGGGAAAGGTTCAGAGTTGATGCATTTCCTGCCCCAGAGGATGATAGACCTTCTGTGTGATGCTGAAATGTTATTCCTTTTCTCTTTAAATTCCAGTTCAGCTTGCAAATTCCTATCCAGTTTCTGGGCCATGTTTACTATAAGTCCCAGGTGATGAACAATCTCTGGGAGACATTGCTTTGGTTGCAAGCTCAAATCCCTTAAGGCAAATACATAATTATAGAAGCTTTCCTCTGCTTTGAGGTTTTGTCAAGACTTCCCATCTTCCATTTATAATATTTAGTGAGTTCTGATGTAGAAATCATTTGAGTTGCCTCTCGGCACAATCCAAAGAAACTGTTTTGGGTCTCATTGTTTTCATAGCAAATTGTTGAATTCTGCTGTACAGAGGAAAAAGGAACAAAATCAATCATACAAAGAATTATTTTCATATCAGAGAATGGCCATTGTCATTCTGATTAAATTCTGACTAAAATCTTATTTGTCTGAATGCTTCTTTGGCTCCAGGGTAATTGCATGGAAATAAAACAGCTTATTTCAGAATAAATGTATTTTCAGACTGTATGTTTAGTTGAACCAAGTCCCACTGTATCCATTTGTTGCTTTACTTACATAGAAATGAATGTAGGAACACATCCTTAATTACCTTCCCAGCTGCAGGATTTAATCCAGTTAAATTTCAATGTGTTTTTCAATTTAAAAAAAATCAATTAATTTGAAATTCTTTACAATTTTACATGAGGTTTAGGACTTCAATCAATTTCACATTAATGATTTATACCATTTTGTAACATCACCCTGAAGTTGCTGTGGTAATATTTCAATAATTAGAAGCAATGGCTAAATGATATAAGATGCTATAGGTTACTGATTTAAAAATGTAGTTGATAGTCATATCAGATCTTGTTTACTTCCTCCATGGCTGGCTCAGGAATTCTGAGAATTGACACCCACAGGTTGTCCAACCCTGCTACAAGGACTCTCCCAGGTTCTACCTCATTCAGGGCAATGATAGACACATGTAACTCTATCTTGATACCCAAGGCAATGGCCGATTTAATTATTACATCATTGCTGCTCTTCACCTGTAGAATTTAGATTTTTCTAGGTGAAGAAGTAATATTGCATCATTTGTATTGTCAACATGTATTTTAATTTGGATCATTTTGACACCATCATGGATTTTATTAGATGCCTATGCTCATAATAAGATTCTTAGTCCAAGTTCAATTCTTTCATACTATCAGACTTAGCCTAAGAGAGAAAGTACCTGCAGTAGTAAAAACCAAGAAGGTAAAAATGGGCTTCAGCATATATTGCATCGTGTCACTCACTTAATAGACATAAAAACAGCAGGAAAACCATACATGATCTCTTTTTATATCTATGATGCTGCCATCTCTGCTGGCTATTATTGGCAGTTGGAATTCAGCTTTTCATGCATCAGCTATGTTTACCTATTAACCAGTGTTCTCTTCACTTTTATCCTTTATTGGTTAGACTGGTACTCTCAGAACTGTTACTACAATCTTCTTCTTTCAATTTAGTCTTCTTTCTTTCTTCTAACTCTGACCTGTGCACTTGCCTTTTCTATCACCAAGTTATATCATAAATGAAGCTTTTCTTTATTTTTCTTCCATGCAGACAGCAGCCCCAAGAATACTTTCTTATAAAAGTGATGCTTCTAACTTTTGGTTTTCTTTCTCTACATATTATTTCTAATATATAAAGCTTCAATCTGAAACCAGCTTCTTGCTATGAAATAGTGACACTGCTGCCCTTGTTCTAGATTTCTCATCTGCCAGTAGAGTAATGGTGTGTCCCATTGCTGTTTCAGCACATAACACTTGCAGCATGGTTTTGTAAATTTCTGGACATTTTGATGGTGATATATAGATCAGTTTTTTATTCTTCACATTGAAATCAAAACCACAGATACTGCTCTTCTGGCTGCTCAATAAACATGATTTGGAGATTCTGCTCAGAATAAACAGTGCACTTGATCAATTCCCACTACCTTTCTATCACAGGTGATTTTTCTGAACACATCCTGAAGTTGGAGGTTCTCTTTTCTAGAGAAGTTTTTGGGATTGTTGTAGCAAGCCAGGTTTCATTAAAAGGTATTACAAAATGTTCTCCAAGGATCCAGTGATTTCCATCCAGCTCTTTCTTTATATGGATGTTTCAAAATTTGCACATTTCCAGATGTCCTGGGACTGCAACTCTAAGAATTAGTAGCCAGAATAAAAAATGCAATTAATTTTAGTCCTAGCACTTCCATATAGCATCAGGAAGAGAGGCCTCTCATATACTTTCCTAATCTTGCACTTCATTGTTCTTTAAAAGTTAAAAAACTGATTTTATTACAAAGATTAACAAATGGATTAATTTTATTTTTCTTTCTCTTTGCCTTGTTTTGAAAAGAGAAACTTCAGAGGATTATTGTTTATATGCTAGATATAAAAACAGATTTCCAATTAACATTGGTTAGGGATCTTATACTTTCCCTGGCAACTATGTCAATCAGAACAGAAAATAAGAGAAAATATTTACATTTTTATCATATTAATACAGTGATTACTTTAAATTCAAATCTTAAAGTGGGTCAGTTAAAACAATACAGATGAAAATAGTACAAAAAGGAAAAACACAAAAAGGAAAAACAAAACCAAACAAACCTAACTCAAAACAATACATATAGCATTCATATAGGAAAGGCCTGGAAAAAGAGAGTAGGTCTAATACAAGGGTGTCAAACTTGCGCCATCACAGTGGCGTCATGTGATGTATCACAATTTTTTTCCCCTTCACTAAACCGATCATGGGCATGGCCAGTGTGTGACATATCCAACCCACGGGCCACGAGTTTGACAGCCCTGGTCTAATAGATTCATAAATGGAATTAATAATAAACATTATTACATGATTAGAGATGAAACTCCATTTCATCCACATGATCTCCAACTTCCAGGATGCATATTTTGTTTATTGTTCCTCATCCTCTCCATTATTGCATCCAGCCACTGGGTTGGGATATTCAAAACTTCTCCTATTTCACATTTCACGAAGCTGTGTGTCATTTCATCTTGAGGAAACTTCTGATTATTTTCCCCAAGTCTTCATTTCTTAATATCTTTTAGTAATATTTTATTGTGCGATGTGCTAATGTAAAAGAAATAGGGTGAAAGGAATATAAAAAGGAAACAACAGAACTAAAATATAACAAATTACTTTACAACCTGGGTATCAAGTATAATCATAATATAAAGTGGCTCAAAAGTCGAACATTCACCACAAGGAGTCATATTGATCAGTCTTTCCATTAAATCTATAAAGAACTAACTCAAAGGATGGAAGTGAGCACATTTCTTCAATCCAGGATTCTTCATGTGCGACTGTAGTTTCTTTCCAGCTGTGCATTATTTTCTTTGCTATATCACGAGTCTCATGTGTTGGCTGTGCAAATCCATTGGCATTGACTTTTTAGTACTTCATGACCTGCTAACCAGAAAAGGGGAGGAAGAGTACAAGTCAGGATTAATTCTGCATCTTCTTTTTGTCTATTATTCTGTCTATTCTTTGTCTATAAAATTGTTTCTCTGAGATCACTTCCTTCTCCCCTTGATTTTTTATTTGTCAATTGCTTACAAGATAATAGGTATAAGTAAAAATATAGCTATGAATACATGGATACATATAAGAAAAAAATAAAATAAAAGAAACAATAGGACAGGGACGGTAGGCATGTTGGTGCGCTTATGCACGCCCCCTACAGACCTCTTAGGAAAGGGGTGAGGTCAATAGTAGACAATCTAAGGTTAAAGTTTTTGGGGTTTGGGGACAAAACCACAGAGTCAGGTAGAGTATTCCGGACATTGACCACTCTGTTGCTGAAGTCGTATTTCCTGCAATCAAGTTGGGTGTGTATCTTCTCAGACATTCACAAAACACTTCATCCTCCAACACTATATATCCAAAGTTCTGCACAGGTTGAGAAATTCCAAATTTTTGTTACTGAATATATGATATTCACATATCTAAATCTCAGTTCTCTTTTTTAAAGCAATATTAATAAAAGGCCAATATGGGACAACAAAAGTCTAAATCATACTTATTGCAATCCCTTCAAATATATTACATTTTTTAAAAAGTCCCAATCTTTCCTAAACATTCACTGAAATGTCAATAAGCATCCAACTCAATAAATCATTTTTTTTATTAGATAGTATCATTTTACAGCCTTAGACAGGGCATTTGGATCAATTACAACAATAACCTATATGTATTTCCCCACCTATAGGTCATCAAGGGCTCAACAAGATAACTGGCTCTAGCATCTGTAAAACAAACAGGTCTGATTCTTTACACATATTCTAACCATGGTCATATATTAGGCACTCTAAGAAAAGTGCCCACAAGGTCTGGAAGTATTTTGAATGTATCAGATACAAATATAACCAACATATTTTCTTGAAAATCAGTTAAGATAGATAGATAGATAGATAGATAGATAGATAGATAGATAGATAGATAGATAGATAGATAGATAGTATAAATGCATAAAACAGCTGTAATATGAAACAAATTAACACTGAAACAAAGCTTTCAAAATATGTTCATTGAAGATTAGCAATAACATTTTCAAATTATGTTTTTACAATCTCGTTCTCAGTAGAGAATGAGATTGTAAACAAATGTTATTGCCTCATGGCTGACCAAAGATATATTTTTAATCAGTTTTAAGTGTAAAATGAATGTTTTCCTTCACATTTGCTTCCAAGATGGTAAGATAAATCCTTACACTGACATAAACTGAATTCTGTTCACTTACTGAATATGGTGGCATACATTATAACCTTCTTAGAACCCACATAACATGTCAAGCACTATCATTTCATTATAAAAATAATAATTTTGATTATCTAGTTACCATAGAAGTCAATAAATTTATAAAATCCATCCATCAGAGAACCTTGAAAGTCACCTAGGATTTGAAGCCCGCTAATCAGATTCCAGTTCCAACATCCATATAAAGAAAAGTAAACAGGAATAAATTTGCATTTCACAGTGGGCAGTGGTCAACCATATGCCCTGGAATACTCAAACTTTTAATGTATGAATTCAGTGATAGAGACTTAGTTCCCATATAAAACATTGTCCTATCATAACTTCATTGAAATAGGATAGTCTTAGCACTATTCCCACCATGGGGAATTCTCAATTTTTCCCTAAAAATACCCTCACATAGTCCACATTCATTTTTTTCAGAAACCATAGCATGAACTTCACATTGCAACACCTAAACCAGCTTTTCCATACAAGTTACCCACTGAGGTATCATTCTTTGGCACGACTACTGACACTGGCTGCTTTAAATACAGCTTGGGGAATGTAAGTCAATGGCTAGATAGCTCAAGTTTGCAAAGTAAAGCCTTCAGCTGGCTCAAGATTGCTAGATAATGAGGACATGCTCTTCATAGTAAACAGCCACCAACCATAGGGATGCTCACCAACAATGCTGCATGTATAGTTGAAAGTCATCAATCAACAAATAATGGCTATAGAGACACAAATGCACACAAATCAACACGCAAGGCACTGAACACATCAAATTATTTGTAATTATTTTGATTCAACTTTTGCACTTTTGGGGTTATTTTATTCCATAGCTGATTTAATTCTTCAGTTGAAAGGAAAGTGAAATGTAATCAGAAGAAATAAGTAAGTAAGCATAGAAAGCATCTCATGTCCACTCATCTACATAGGGTATGGCTACATTACCAGGAAGTATCAGCAGCTAAAGCAGAAGTTGATATTTCCTGGCAAGGTACTTACACTTTGTGCAAGATGAAAGGGTATGAATGCTTCCATGCTTACTCATTCTTGTGATTACATTTCATTTTCATATCTCATTTACTAATATGTGCAAAATGATTGTTCAAAAAATAATATATCACTAAATACACATTTAACTTATTTTACCTAAGAGGGCACCCATTAAAGCAGGAGTCTCAATCCAAGCTTTGCTGGCTGAGGAATTCTGGAAATTGAAGTCCACAAGTCTTAAAGTTGCCAAAGTTGGAGACCCCTGCATTAAAGAATCCTCGATTCTAGCCCATAGAAAGGTCAAGGCTTGAACCCAGCCAAAGTATTTTGCTTGGAGAGAAGGAGAGCCTTTTAAGCAGCAGGCCATGATCCACATATTCAGAAAAGAAAGGATCACTCCCTGAGAATATAAATCTCACATTTTCATAAACTGAAATTCAATTTTTAGAAGCTCCTGACTTGAAAAGCAGTTAACAATGGTTACCTGCAAATCATTCAGCAATTTTCCTCAGGGATATGATGACATAAAGATAGAACAGGTACTATTTTTAGAATTCAATACCTTATTATCGTATTCAGCATTCTGGTTGCTGAAACAACATCAGATTAGAAAAAACAAAAGCACATTTGGTCCTCTTCATAGATGCCAGAGTTTAACCATCTTTATCTTTCAGGGTGCAAAATAATTTCCTAATAGCTTTTCTATTGTGATCACTGAAAGAAAGGAAAATGAAGCACACAACAAAGTCATTATTTCTAGAAAAATACTTCAGGACACACTCTTCTTTGGGAAAGAAATCATATCTCAAAGAATCTCTGTTGTAAATGGCCAGTTATTTTCTGAAAACTTTGTTCCATTCTAAAGATAAATTTCATAGTATTTATTTCTATTTTCAGGAAAGATTATCCTTTATTTATAGAAGCCTTTATGTGGCATCTGAAGCTGAGGTCTGAGGTAAGTATTTATTATTTGATGACTCCAGCATCAAGCAATGATTCATGATCAAACATTACAAGCTGAACTTATTGATTGATTGATCAAAATTTATTTGGCTGCATGTCTCACACAAAATGACATTGGTGGCCTACAACATAACAATTAATTAAAATATACACACACATTGTATATACACACATATACATATAAATGACACATACATACATATACACATACATACACACACACAAAAATAAACATGCACGCACAGGGAGAATGATTATTAAAATATTTTAAAAACATGCATTCACACAAGGCACAAGAGAGAGAGAATATTAATTCAGTATGGAAACCGTTTTAGGATTGCTCCAGTTACCCTAGGCCTGATGACACAGTCTGGTCTGGAACATTAACAGAAAAGGTAACATTATGACCTTCTGTTACTTCAAAATATGTGTGGCGTTCGGAAAGGACTGAGCTGAAGTCTTCACTCCAGTCCGTGTTTCCAGTGGGAACACGGACCGTTCCTATTGGCTGACGCCATTTGACAGCCATCTATAAAAGGGAGCTGTCAAACGGCATCAGCTGTTGTCCACCAGCTGGCTGCCTTGTTAGCGCGGTAGCTGTGGCAACCCTTTATTGTTTCAATAAAGTAAAAGCTGAAGTTCGCTTTGAGTTTGCCTCAGGTTATTCTGTACTCCACTACACTGGCAACGAGGACGGGATTCCTATAAGAGGCAACCAGGCAAAGAATCGCTGAGCAAAGTCACTACAAAAAGAGCTGAAGTCACTACTGAGCTGAATGTCACTTTAAGAACTACTGTCACTATTCGTGAGCATGAATTTCAACTTTCTTCGAAAGATACGGCACCGCTGAGTCGAGATGACTTCGAACCCTGCATTCCCGCCTTTCAGACTGACAGTGGAAACATGGGAGTCCTACAGAAACCGATTTGACTGTTTTCTAGATGCCATAGACCTTGCTGACATTTCCAACCATAGGAAAAAATCCTCCTTTTTAAGCGTTTGCGGAACCACAGTATTTGACACTGCTATGGCATTATTGGCTCCATGTTCAATTAAGACTGTTCCATGGGAAGAATTGCAGGAAATTCTTTCCAACCACTATTCCCCTAAGCCATCCCAAATTGCCAGGTGTCATGCTTTTAAGAGACGGATTCAGGCTGAGGGAGAGACTATTAGTGGGTACATGGCTGCCCTACGAACAGCTGCCTTGCATTGTGGGTTTAGAGACTATCTGGAAGACATGTTATTAGACCAACTAGTTTGTGGAGTCAGGGATTTAAGGCTACAAAGGCGTCTATTGGCTAAAAGGGATTTAACCCTTAAATTAGCAATTGAAGAGTCTCAAGCTGCTGAACTATCAGCACTTTCAGCAGCAGAAATTCAGGGAAATCCAATTAGCCAGGGCAGCTCAGCCATCCATTACGATGAAGCCTCCTGAGAAGAGGGCTATGAAGAGGCTAATGATGTAAATTGCCTCAGGCAGCAAAAAACCAGTCAAGGGGAAAACAGGCCAAACCCCAATCTACCTCCACGGCATCAGCCCATTTTTCTAAGCTGTGGGGAAAACCACCTCAGGGCATCCTGCAAGTTCAGGAATGCCATTTGTCTAAAATGCCAAAGGAAGGGTCATTTAGCCAGGGTCTGTCAAGCAGGAAAGACTTTTGCACAAAAGCCTCAGACAACCCAACATTTCCAAAAACAAGTGGAAAACTGTTTTACCTGCTATCAAGCCAAGCTGACTAACAAAGGCTCTAACAAAATTAGTGTTTTTATTTCTATAGAACAACCTTGCAGGATGGAGGTTGACACAGGCTCAGCACTGTCCATTATCTCCTGGAGCACCTTGAAACAGTTACTTCCCAGAATGGCTAAGAAGAAGCTTCTTGGCTGCCAGTTAACCCTACGCGACTACCAAGGCAGAACCATCCCAGTCATTTGTACAATTTCAAAATTTTAAAGGTCACTTGCCTTTAGTGAAAGTGGATGGTGCCCTCCCTAGCCTGTTGGGGTTAGACTGGTTCCCTGCCCTTGGCCTCCATATAAGCGGAATCCACTCTATTACAAATGCTGAAGTGGACACCTTGTTTAATGACTATGCTGATGTGCTCAGAGAGGGGCTGGGCTGTTATTCAGGAACACCAATATCTTTCAACTTGGACCCTCAGGCAGTACCAGTCCGTTAAAGCCTCGAAGGGTACCTTTTGCAATCCGCCCCAAATTAGACATGGAGCTTGACAAATTAATTAAACAAGGTGTATTAGAGCCTGTGGACTTCGCAAAATGGGAAACCCCAATAGTGACACCCCTGAAGAAAGACGGGAGCTTAAGAATCTGCGTAGATTACAAGACATCATTGAACAAATATTTACAAATCAGCGCCTATCCAGTCCCTGTTATTCAGCACCTACTACATTCTTTTGAGCCAGGAACCATTTTCACTAAGTTAGACATGTCACAGGCCTATCAACAGTTCTCTGTTGATGACACAGCTGCTGAACTACAAACTATTGTAACGCACAGGGGCGCTTTCAAATGTAGGCGCCTCCAATTTGGCGTAAATGTACCCCCAGGAATTTTCCAATCCTTAATGGAAAGACTTCTTCAAAGATTACCGGGCGTAGTTCCGTATTTTGATGACATTTTAATATCTGCCCCTGACAAGCCTCAGTTATTGAAAAGAGTCAGAGGAGTCCTCGATCGTTTCAGACAGCATGGTCTTAAGTTAAAGAAAGACAAGTGCACTATTGCCACCCCACAGGTAGAATTTCTGGGATACAGAATTGACGCCTCTGGTATTCACCCAATCGAATCCAGCTTTGGCTGCAGTTGCTTCTGTCAAAAAATTCCATGAGTTTCTATATGGACACTATTTCGAGTTGATCGCGGATCACAAGCCTCTGTTGGGCCTTCTGTCTGGTGAGAGACAAACTCCTCAGATTTTGTCTCCAAGAATGACCAGGTGGACCTTATTTCTGGCTGCCAATTCCTATACACTGGTTCATCGACCTGGCAAGAGTCTATGCCACGTTGATGCTCTTAGTTGCTGCCCCCTGCCTGTTCCTGTGGAAGATCCTGCACCAACTAATGCTGTTTTCCAGATCAACAATCTCAAACTCCCCATCACTGCCCTCGATATCGCTGCCCACTCTTCCAGGGACAAGGTAATCACCCAAGTTCTTGACTGGGTGGGAAGGGGGTGGCCAGAAATTCCTTATGCCCCTGAATTCATGCCTTTCAAAATTCGCCAGCAAGAACTATCTTCTTTGCAAGGCTGTTTACTTTGGGGAACGAGGGTAGCTATCCCTTCCAAGTTGCAAGACTCAGTTTTAAAGGTCCTGCATGAGGGCCATCCCATCATTGTCAGGATGAAGGCCCTGGCTCGCAGTTATGTATGGTGGCCAGGCATGGATGCTCAGATTACAAGTTGGGTAAATGCTTGTCAGCCATGCCAAGCTACCAGGCCTGCTCCACCCACATCCACTCCAGGCAGGTGGGAAGATTCTGCGGCCCCTTGGTCCTGGGTGCATATTGATCTGGCTGGTCCCGTTCATGGGCGTACATTCCTGGTGATGGTTGATTCTTTTTCTAAATGGGTAGAACTGACCTTGATGACCACCACAACTTCAGAAGCTGTCACTAAGGCTCTATCAAGGATATTCGCTACCCATGGCCTCCCTGACACCATCGTGTCTGATAATGGCCCCCAGTTTACTTCCTGTGAGTTTGAGGTCTTCCTAACCAACCTAGGAATAAGGCACGCACTTACAGCTCCTTTTCATCCTGCCAGTAATTGCCTGGCTGAAAGGGCAGTCAGATCAGTTAAGGAGACCCTGGCAAGGTTTGGGCCTATAGATTGGCACTCTAGGCTCGCTAAGTACCTCCTGACCCAGCACACAACCCCCTGTGCCACCACTAATAGGTCTCCAGCTGAAGTTCTCATGGGTAGACATCTGAGGACCACCCTAGACAGACTCCATCTGCATTATGCCCCAGTCACACCCCTAGAGTCAAAAAGCCAGGCAAGGGAGTTCGCTGAGAATGACCAGGTCTATGCCCGGAACTATGCAGGACACCCTTTGTGGATGCCTGGGCAAATTGTGGTGGTAACTGGTCCTAAGTCTTACAGGGTCCTACTGCAAGACGGGCGTATATGGCGCTGCCATATCGATCAGCTTAGAAGGCATTGGAGTGTGTCTGCAGATGGCCCTCAAGATGTTCCTGCAACAGAGAAACCACCGGCGCCCAAAGAAACTTCCCTTGGATCTGACAAGAACACAAGCCTACCTGAACAGCCATCGGTCCCTCGCCCAGGAATGCCTGAAGCCGAGACGCCAGCTTCGTCAGCACCAGAAGTTGCCCAGCAAGCAGAAAAGTTCCTTCCAGCAGCAGCTTCGTCAGGACTTAGAAGATCTGGCTGCCTGCTCAAGTGCCCAAGTTATCTAAAGGACAATGCATGCTCCATTCTGGGGGAAAGGAGTGTGGCATTCGGAAAAGACTGAGCTGAAGTCTTCACTCTGGTCTGTGTTTCCAGTGGGAACATGGACCGTTCCTATTGGCTGATGCCGTTTGACAGCCGGCTATAAAAGGGAGCTGTCAAATGGCATCAGCTGTTGTCCACCAGCTGGCTGCCTTGTTAGCGCAGCAGCCACGGCAACCCTATATTGTTTCAATAAAGTAAAAGCTGAAGTTCGCTCCGAGTTTGCCTCAGGTTATTCCACCGCTCCACAACAATATGTTACTTTTAATGGATGTAGTTCATAAATATGGTTATGAAAAAGTCACACATTGTTGACATGGATACTTCTATCAATCAAAGAATCCAGCCTGAAAAGACATTTCAAAATGCTGTTTTTCCCCTTTTATACTTGAACAGGTCTGACTACTAGACAACCCTGTTCTATGCTTGTGCTGCTTTCAAATGATCCCCAGGTACATGAAGTAATGGATGTGGAGATCCAGTATCAGTCTTTTCCCATAGAGAAGGAACAGCTTTAAACTCCCATTTAAAGAAAGGTTAGAACATTCTCTGATGTTTTTCCAGAAAATTGTTAAAGACAAAACATTTTTAGGCTCTCAGGAAGCAGTATTGCTGTTAGTTAAGGTGGGCATTGTTATTGCATTGCTATTGTTAATGTGTTCCCATTTCTATGTTAGTTTTATTACTGATTCATGACAACAATGGGATCATATTTGCTTTTTAATAGTGGTTTATGGTTAACTTTTTGCTTTAATCCCCTGGAAGTCATTACTGATTTGATAAATAAATAATAATAAAAACAATTCACTATCACAGTTCACTCAGAAGAAGCCAAAGGAACTCTGATTTTATATATTGACTGGTTTCAAACAACATATTAAGCTATAATATGATCTATCTGGTTCTAGTTTAGCCCCTTATTTGACACTAAGTATTGCAACTTCTAAACCATGGTTTACGGTTTGCTATATTCTTTGAGTTCAGACAGCTATCACTTTTGAACTTACTTTAGTTGGTTTGGTGTATGAAGTCAGCATTCAGTTTAAATACCAAGTATCCATGCTTGAGAATTAGGGCATGAATGCGGATTCCAATATTTCCAAGTGTCAGATTAATATTTTTAGTTTCTCTGGGTATCTGATTTGCAGATTAACTTTACAATCTTTTAAAATCAAGTCTAATATTGTTCTTCAAATAAGAAGCTCAGAGCAAATTCATAAAACATCATCAGTTTACACTAAACCAAAATGCAGTTTCAAATGTTCTTTTAAGATGACAATACTAAATTAAATAACTAAAAGTGCAACTGGACAAATACTTCAGGCATTACCTCACTGAAAAAATGAAATACAGAGTTAACTTTCAGAAAGGAATTCTAATTTAATGTTCTTTCATGCTTTTATTTGATAGATTTATATCCTGTATTTCCTCGACCAAAAGCTGAAGGTAGCTAACTTAGAATCTTCTCTTCTAGCTGTCTCTTTCCAACATCAACTCTGTGGACTTAGTACTGTTTTGAGAGATTTGTCTAATGAGCTGCTTTCCTGAGTTGGATCTGGTCCCAAGACTTCTTGTTCCAATCCATGCTATAGCTACTTGTTCTTCCAATGAATTTATTTGTGTTTCTTTTAAAATTATTGTGCATTCACTTTCTTTTTATAGATTGCCTTATATGGAGATCTGATAGAATCTATGCATATTTATATACAAATGCAAATGTAAATCACAGTGACACAACCAAAAAAAGACATTAAGACAGATCATTCTCGGGAATTGCTGTTACTGATACATTTTGATAAGGAAACCTGGGTAAATCAAGAAAGCTGTTCATGAGAGAGTGGTATATTATATGTATATTACATACATACAGAGAGAGAGAGAGAGAGAGAGATGCACAGACAACACACCCACACACACGTGTGTGTGTGCTCTCAATTCTTGTCACATTTGTCTTCTCAAAAATATATTACTATTATAAATATCTCCCCAGCAACCATTTTAAAAACCTAATCAACATTGAGTTGCTTCATCACTGACGTTATTTTTGTTCATGAAATCTTTCTGCTGCTATCCTCTAGGATAGAATGTTGATTTTTTTTTTTAAATAAGCAACTAGGGTAAAATATATTACCTTCCTCCCTAATTTACATTGAGCTGTGCTTACATAAAACAAGCACCTGGAGGCCTCATTTAGTCTGCCACTTCTGCATATCTTGTTTGCTCACGACTCGGCTTGTAGCCATCATGGACTCTTAGGACCTTGTGAAGCAGCCCAATTATTCATCAGGGTTGGGTTTAAAATAGAGCTCTGTGAATATATGAGAAGGGAGTGGGGATGGGCAGTTGCTTTTCCAAGCTATTTGTTTTTCCTCTGTCCTGCTAGTTAGTCCTGCAGAGACATTTCCTTTTATTCTCTCCTGTATTTCAGATTTGTTTCTGCATTCTCAGACCTGACATTGGCAGTCCTTTTGTGTTTTCCTCAGGTGCCTTGGAGACTTAATGGTCCAGCATGGTAGCTAAAACTTTAAAATTTCTTCCATGCCACCAGAATATCTTCTGCAGGAAGTCTGGGGAGCTGTCAGTCTAAAGGCTAAAGAATGACTCACATGATATTTTGTCTCTCCAAGTGAAAGAAGAAGAAAATAAATTCCTTTAAAAAGACCCATATATACTTTTATTGTGCAGACTTAAAGAATTCCTTCCAATGGGGTTGAATGGTGAATAGAAGGAATAAGGGGTGGTGAGGAAATAATCAATTTTCATTGATTAAAAAAGCTGGTGATGCCAGAGATGTAATTTTATTGAAGGCAGGGGAGACAATAGCCTCAGGGGTCCACACACAGGCAGCCTACTACTCTTCCCACTCTTTGCCTAATGCCTTTAACAAACCTTGTACCTTGCGGTAAGATTTACCATATCTGGAATACAAACTTCCAAACACCCACTAAATGGCAGCATATATTCTGAGTTTTCAGTTTCTATTTGCTGCCAATAGAAGCAGTAACAGAGGAAGGGAGGATGGGAGGGAGGGAGGAAATATGTAACTGTAAAAAGGAAGATTTATTCCTAAATAAATAGAATAGCAAAAAAGATAAAAACCTGCATTTCATCTTACCTGCTGAAAAAATTGCCCAAGGAAAGGTATATACAAAAATTAGCATAACTAAAAAAGTGTATATGGAAGATTTTTTTTTGTAATAAATTACAAAATCAAATTACTTGAAAAAAAAGGTCAGATTTTTTAAAAAAACTATCTAATTTTATATTTATATTAAATAACCTTGAAAATATTACCTCAATCCTATCTAAGCCAAAAGATAATAGCTGAAGCTTTAGAAAACATCTGTATTCTGATTTTCATTATAATAAGAAAAAGCAATGATAGAATCTGCTAGAGGTTCAAGAAACATTTGCATTATTCCTACATTGCTTTGAATATTTAGTAGAGCAGCAATCTTATTTCCATCTTTCATGAAATATCTATACTAACAATATCTATATCAGATGTTTGTAAATAAATGCTCTATGTCAGTATTTTTCAAATTCTGGCTGAGATATTCTGGGAATTGAAGCATACACATCTTAAAGTTGCCAAATTTGAAAAACATTCCTTCATTCAGAACCTACCCAATTCAGGAATTTCAAAAGTCACATTTTAAAACAAATCCTACTTTTTAACCAATTTTGTTATTTCTTTTCATTTTTGCTTCTTATTTCCAGAAATTTCTAATATCACATGTAATACAATTACTAGTTATTACTATGGATTCTCTTAATAAGAAAAATGTCTACCTAATGTCAAAATCTATATATGAAAATAACGGTTACGGTATATTCTCATTCCTTCAAATTAAATTCTTTATTCTGGATGCTATCAGCAGAGCCGATATATTTATCTCAAAACTATACATGCTAAAGAAGAACTATATGTGCTAAAGAAGAACTATACCAAGCTCTCTCTTAGAAGATCCAGATCCTCTGTCAAAAAGGTAGACTTACATCCTAAAATCAAATCAAAGATTCACTTTAATCTCACAAAAATCTTGCATAATGGTAGTGGTTTTATTGGAGAATTCACAATATGTTGATGATCTTATCCATTGTATAAGATTTTGGAGTGGGTATGGGACATATTGTGCTTGATACCCATAACATTGACAGTTATCAATATTGCAAGGAAGTCCAAACAAAAAGCATGCCCAGATGAACACTTTCTACTTTATTATAAGTTACATTAACAGAATCTTTTAATTAAAGTCTGAAAGTACATTTTCCCCCATCGCCTTTACATTCTAAGAAGGAGGGCCCTTTCTGAGAAGTTTGTCATATCTCTATTGCTTCTGCAAGCTAAGCTGCCTCTTATCTGTTACCCTAGCTGTGGTTCTCTCCTCCCCCATCTCCCAAGTCATTCCCATTACATACCATTACAGCAAAAGAGGCAGAAAAAAGTTGTTATTTGTGTTGTAAAGGAATTATGCAGACCAGTTCATCTTCATGTCTTTTCTGACTTTCTGTACAAAGTGATATTCTACATTCTGTACCTTCTGTAGGCCATCATATATATTCAGACCTTGGATTATTAAGTGGTTTTGCCCTTTTGAGCTGTCAAAAATATTTTGTACTTGTACTTTTACTTATATCTAGCTCTATCAATGTCTGCTCAGATGCCTAGCTTTTGTTTCTCAGAACCTCAATTTTTGCTCCATTCCTTTAAGACTCTTAAAAAATTATTATAGATGGAGGATTATCAGCAAAATTTACATCTTAAAATTGTGGAAGTAATCAGGGTTCATTCTTTTGGAATTTCCATATTCAGATATATATCATGTAATATGGTAGATGAACGCTCATTTTATGCAAGGCATGCAAAGTCAGGATATTACATTAGAAAAGGACATAATTGCTTATTTAGTTGATTGGTAAATGAACAAGCTGAACTATGTGACTGCACTATGCTCAAAATTTGACTCATGGTCCTTTCAACAATCAGCTAATATTTAATATATCAACATCCTAAACATCTAATAATTCTAGCAGATGCAAGCAAGGCTTTTATGAAATGTTATCTTGTTTGTGAGATATACAAAATAGATTAGAAAGCCTTAATCTAGATCACATTCAAGAGATGAATTCATCTTTGCTCCCGTTTAAAAATACTACTGACATACGTACTTGAATCATGCCTTGCTGGTTTCAATGGATTTTATAGGTAATTAGTCTTTTGATTTCATCTTAAATTAAATGTTGAGATAGCAATATGGGTTTTTCAGGACATATCACTGTTTCATACAGCAGAGAGAAGAGCAAGCTTTCAAAAAGCAATGAAATAAACAGGCATTATTAGAATGGCATCTTTAGGTGCAAGGGTTACAACTTAATATGGCTGGGCAGTTGTCTCACACAATTCATCAGATATGCCCCAAGGCATGGCTGATTATCACTGCTCATTGAAGCATGGTCTTTCAAGGTCATATCCTAGCAAGTAATCACAGCTAGAGACCTGCCAAAGAAATAAAGCTTCCTAAACACAGAGTGTCATTTGAGAATCCAGGCACCCTTCCTGAACAAGGAAGTTATGAATTTTATCTCAGTTTAATCAGTTTAGAGCATTACAGTCACATGTGTAGCCTAGTTTGTGCTATTTTGACATATTCTACTATAACTATCATCCATCAGAAATATAGCCATCTATCAGAAATAGTAGGTCTCCTGTGAGAGCAGGGATAGGATTAGATGACCTTCAAGTTCCCTTTCAACTCTGTTACTCTTACATATTATCGTTAACTTTCTTTAACCCAACCATCATTCAGACGTATGGATTCAATTTCCTAAATTCTCAATTATAGCATAATGACTGCAAAATTATGAAAGGGATTCTCACATCTGGAGTGTACCCATGCTGGTGAATTGTACTGTAGCATGATTAAAATGAATTTTAGAAAAGTACTAAGCTAGTGAAGGGACATAGTTATATAGATCAGCCTTCTCCTATATGGGTACCTTAAGAAATGAAGACTTCAACTCCCAGAGTTCTTCAACCAGTATAATTATTCTTGAAGGTTCTGAAGTTGTATTCTAAATTCTTGAAGAGCAATCAGTTTAAAGAATAATATAAATAACTCCAATCAGTATTTCTAATGTCCTTTCTATTTCCATTACTTAACAAATAAATGGACTGTCTACTTAAATAGTATGTTTATCAAGTGTATCTCAATCCAAGCTTGTAGCAAAATGTATATACATATCTACATATTTTGCCATTTCTTCACAGAGCCCAAAAATACTACTGTGTAGCTGCTAGGGTCTGGGAATTTATATACCAAAATGATTTTGCAAAGAGGATCTTGATTATCTAAGTTTTGAGAATTTTATGCCATCCATGCATTCTGACTTTAATGCATGAAAACTTAATAAGTATTAATATAAGGAGCTTGGAAATAAACTGCTCGCTCTTCACAGCCCTTCTATTTATGATCTCTACTGATTCCCAGCTTGAGGGCTGAGCTCAAACATGTTTTAATAGTATATATTCTCTTATAAGATTCCTAATAGTAAGAAGTTAAAAGGAATAGGGAAAAGATTTCTAAATCTTTCCTTCTTATACTTATCCTCCTCAAGGGAATTCAGAAGATATGTTGCTATTTGTCTGGAACAGTTATACTCTGCCAGCAAACTTGGATTTAAACTAGCTGAGCTGCAGCCACTCAATAATTGTGGGCTACCTATCTTACAGTCAAAAGGCAAGCCTTACAGTACCTGCTATGTGAATAAGTGGCTTTCAAGCCAAAATCTAGTCTGGATCATTCACTTATATCTACTATGTACATTGCCATTGATGTAATGCAGTAAACAGATCTGCAGTCTGAATCCAGATTGACACAAATTCCATCCTGCATGGGTTGTTCAATTTCACAAAAGTATCCATATTTACATACAGTATTGCACAGCACATTACATAACAAATGCTTCAGAAAATGAATGTCCTCAGTTATAACTTAGCAGTTCTGAACTCAAATATATTCAATATGAATATATTGTAGAGGGTGTTCCGGACTAGCAGGCTTGAAAGCCTGCAACTCGGATTGGCCCGCTGGCAGCGGATCGTGATTGGTCGCCTCAGACTGATCCAATTGGCTAGTTAACAGGCTGCCGCGATTGGTCTAACCAAGCGTGGCAAACTCAAATCACCGTCATTGGCTGCCTAGCCACAGCCAGCCCTATATAAGGGGCTGCTGCAGCTGGGATATTTCGCTCAGATCTGAAGTCACTAATAAAGAGCTGTTGTTGCTATCTGAGTCTTGTCTCCGTCTTTGGACCCGTCCTCCCAGATCTAACACTGCCGACGAGGATGGGATTCGGAGACAACGAAGCCTACTGAGCACTCGTAGAAGCTGAAGGAGCACGTGACTGACAGAGCGCAACATCGGCGAAATGGCCAGCAGCACTATACCACCCACCCCATTCGATCCAGCCAGCGAGGACTGGGACTCATATATGGACAGATTTCAAATGTTCCTGGAGTCCAACAACCTTAAAGATGCCACGCCCAGCAAAAAACAAGCAGTCTTCCTGACGCATTGCCGACCCGCCGTTTTTAAGATGGCCAAAGCACTTGCAAAACCGGCTGAAGTCAAAACGATGGACTGGGATACCTTGCTCCCATCCTTCACAACCATTATGCCCCAGCAGTACCGACTCTCATTCGCAGACACGAATTTTATCAGAGGGATCAACGCGAAGGTGAGAGCATCGGGGATTTCATGGCTGACCTAAGGAATCTGGGTGGATTATGTGGCTTCGCCAATCTAGAAGAAGCCATGAGGGACTGAATTGTCCTTGGCCTAAGAGATCCAACCGTCCAAGGCAAGATCATGGCCAAAGGAGACATCTTCCTTGCAGATTCCATAGCAGATGCCACTGCAGCTGAAGCCACTCGTAAATCAGCAGCACGAATGCGCCGAACAAGGGGGGCCAACTGCCAGCCCACCAACGTTATGGGGAAGCCTTCAGAAAAAATACACGTCAGCCACCCATCACGAAGATGTCGAATCCTCGTCAGACAGTGAGGAGGAAAAAGTCCAGACTCCGGTCAGAACGTGAGCAATGAGACCAGCGGGGTCGTACATTGAACTACCAATGCGCCAGGTGTGGTGGGAACCACCCATGATCCGAGTGCAGATTCCTAGACGCCATCTGTCGTTTTTGTGAGAAACGAGGACATATTGCTAAGGTATGCAGAAATAAAAGAGGCTCCAGCCCCCGACGGAGAGGGAACAGCCCCAAAAGAACCGATAGCAACCCCGCCACACAGAGGGATCATCCAAGCAACCAGTGGAACCAGTATAACAGACCCCGAAAGTTTACTGGCACATCCAGATGGGAAGAGGCACATCAGACCATCACCATCGGCCACGCTTCATCATTGGACACCAAAAAAATCCGTGTAGAAGTCACCATCGAAAATCAACCGTGCATCATGGAAGTAGACTCCGGGTCTTCCCTGTCCATGGTCTCCTGGAAAACTCTTAAACAGCTGATTCCCAACATCCGCCGTCGAGATCTCAGCAGTCAGAGACTCATATTAAAAGACTACCAAGGCAACCGGATTCCAGTTGCTGGCACCAGTCATTTCCAGGTCTCTTTCAAGGGTCATACTGCAATACTACCACTCACCATTGTTGATAGAGACCGACCTAGCCTACTGGGCCTTCAGTGGTTCACGCCATTAGGAATCGGAATGGCAGGCATTCACCATACCGAAGACAATGACTGGGAATCAGCCCTCATCCAGGATTTCCAGGAAGTTTTCAGCGAAAATTTAGGCAAGTACAAAGGGTCCCCTATTTCATTTAATCTCCGCCCTGACATTGCGCCCATTCGCCTAAAACCAAGTCGAGTTCCTTTTGCTCTCAAACCCAAAATTGATGAGCAACTGGACAAATTAATTGCACAAGGCGTGTTAGAACCCATTGATCACGCCCGATGGGAGACACCAATTGTCACCCCCATAAAACTTGACAGGTCTTTGAGAATCTGTGGAGACTACAAGGCCACCCTCAACCACGCACTGCAGAGAGCGCCTATCCGGTACCAGTCGTCCAGCATCTCCTACATTCACTTGGGGGTGGCAGAATATTCGCAAAACTTGACCTGGCCCAAGCTTATCAACAGTTGCCAGTAGATGCTGAAACTGCCGAAGCCCAAACTATAGTTACACACTGAGGCACGTTCAAATGTAACAGGCTCCAGTTTGGAGTCAGCGTAGCACCAGGCATTTTTCAAAGCCTGATGGAGAGACTATTGCAGGGCATAAAAGGGGTCGTGCCCTATTTTGATGATGTATTAATAGCCGCCCTAACAAAGAGTCATTTAGAGAAATGCCTCAGAATAGTCCTACAAAGGTTCAAAGATGCTGGCCTCAAGGTAAAAAAGGAAAAGTGCCAGTTATGCACTGAAAGGGTTGAATTTCTTGGTTACCTTCTTGACAAACAAGGAATTCACCCTACAGAAAAGAAATTGGCAGCCATCAAAAATGCCCCAAAACCCAAAAACAAAACAGACCTTCAAACCTTCCTGGGACTCATTAACTTTTATAACATTTTCCTACCCCAGAAGGCGACCGTTGCTGAACCCCTTCATAGACTTCTCGATAAAAGGGCCTCCTGGATTTGGGGACGACGGGAGGAACATGCCTTCCAACAAGTAAAGGACCTTTTAACTTCAGATGCAGTGCTCATACAATATAACGAAACACTCCCATTGACTGTGACTTGTGATGCCTCACCTTTTGGGGTGGGGGCCATCCTGAGCCACGTCCTACCAAATGGTACTGAGGCACCTATTGCATTTTTTTCAAGAACCTTGTCAAAAACAGAAAGCAACTATAGCCACCTAGACAAGGAAGCCCTTGCAATTGTATCTGCAATCAAAAGGTTCCATGAATATGTGTATGGGAGATCATTTTCCATCATCACAGATCATAAACCATTACTTGGCATCCTGGCAGGCAACAAACCCAGTCCACACATTCTATCTCCCAGAATGACACGGTGGTCGGAGTTCCTAGCCGCTTACGACTATCAACTGAGACATTGCCCTGGGAAAACTATTCCCCACGCAGATGCTTTGAGCCGCTCTCCACTACCCAAACTGCAAGATGACCCAGCTCCCACGCTACCAATACTACAAATTGAGACAATCCCCTCACCACCACTAATAGCTCAAGACATCGCCCTTGAAACCAAAAAAGACTCATGCTTGGCATGAGTTCTTGGCTGGGTGGAGAGGGGATGGCCAGAAATCGAGCCCAACGAAACCTTTAAACCCTTCACGAACAGACAAACAGAACTTTTCTCACAAAGAGGGTGCATATTATGGGGAGACCGAGTGGTCATACCAGCAAAACTACAAAAAAAAGTTCTACAATTGCTGCATGATGGACACCCGGGCATCGTACGTATGAAAGCGCTGGCGAGGAGCTACGCCTGGTGGCCAGGTATGGACAAACAAATTGAAACCTGGGTCACCACCTGTAACAGATGCCAAGAGACATGCTCGGCCCCACCAAAAGCTCCACCAGCCGAATGGGAAACACCCAGAGGTCCCTGGTCACGTATTCATATCGACTTTGCGGGACCTACAAAAAGGCATACTTTTCTAATAACAGTAGACGCATATTCTAACTGGCTCGAGGTTAATAAAATGAAAACAACCACCACAGATGCAGTCATCAAGAAATTGAACAGACTTTTTGCAACACACGGCCTACCCGATGTTCTGGTATCTGACAATGGGCCTCAATTTACTGCCTTAGCCTTCGAACAATACCTAGCAGACCATGGCATCCGACACGCACTCACATCCCCGGTGCATCCAGCAACGAATGGTAGAGCTGAACGAATGGTTCAGTTCAGAAAAAAAACTCTACAAAAAATGGAACAAGGAAACATCCACAATAAAGTCACTAGGATGCTCCTTCTCCAGCACATCACACCCAACAGCATGACCAACAAGAGCCCAGCTGAACTTCTGATGGCCAGGAAACTCAGATCGCCTCTAGACCGCCTGCACCCTGCTTACACCCTGTGGATTCCTGCCCAAATAACTCAGGTCACAGGCCCCCGCTCCTACCGCCTACTAACCACAGATGGCAGAGCGTGGAAATGCCACATTGACCAGCTACATTCCAGGCTGACCACAACTTCCATCAGTGACCCCAACCACGAAACCAGGGGGGGGGGGAGAGGAAACCATGAGTCCTGGAATAGAACCAACATCTGGCCTACAAGAACTAACCCCAAGATCACCACATCAAAGCTTACAATACTTACCAACTGAAGTAGAGCCTTGGCAAATGAACATTTCACCTAGAAGCAGCAGTCAAGCAGGCTCAGCGAGCCCTGGGAGCCCAAGCAGTAGCAACGAAGCGGGTGACTCAACCATCCCGAGGTCACCAGAGGAGAGTCGCAGCTATGGAACTGGCTTACCATCCCAGGCAATTCCAGCTATCAGCCTGTCTGAACCCGAAACTGAACATGGGCATTTGGAATTACGCAAGTCAGGTAGACAGGTGCGAAGACCCGCCTACCTGCGAGACTACATAACCCCACCCCTTAAACGGAACCTAGAGGGGAGGGGTGTTCCGGACTAGCAGACTTGAAAGCCTGCAACTCAGATTGGTCCGCTGGCAGTGGATCGTGATTGGTCGCCTCAGACTGATCCGATTGGCTAGTTAACAGGCTGCCATGATTGGTCTAACCAAGCGCGGCAAACTCAAATCACCATCATTGGCTGCCTACCTGCAGCCAGCCCTATATAAGGGACTGCTGCGGCTGGGATATTTCGCTCAGATCTGAAGTCACTAATAAAGAGCTGTTGTTGCTATCTGAGTCTTGTCTCCGTCTTTGGACCCGTTCTTCCCAGATCTAACAGGGGGTTCAATATGTGGAGAAATTTAAGTCCATGCACATTGATTTGTCTGACTTCCTGCTCAGTAACTTTCAATACAGGAGATTCATTGTTATATTTTTCTAGACACTAAAAGAGCAAGAATATCCACACTTGATTTCTGAGGGCCTGCAGATGTGAATATAATGTAATGGTGCTGTAATTAGTGGAAATGTATGACTCAAATGCTGTCTTTGAAAAAGAGCAACTCTGGAAAGAGAAAATGATGATATTAAATGAGAGTGCAGTTATTATCACAAAGGTGCTGCAACAAATTTATTGGGGCAGATAACATTCATGGTCCACTTGATCAGATATAAATCTCTGACTTAAAGGTGTGTCTGTGTGTGTGTTTGTGTCTCTCTGTGTGTATGCAAATACAGAGACACACTTTTAACTTACAGATTTACATCTGATTAAGTAGACCACAAATGTTATCTGCCCCAATAAATTTGTTGTAGCCCCTTTGTGGTAATAGCTGTCCTGAAATGCTGTTGAAATTTCAAAATGATTGCCACAAGGTGAGAATAAGATGAGGGCTGCCAGAAATTGTTCAAAAAATTCTACCATTAAAAAGCAGGAAACAGTTTGATTTTTCTTTGTCTTCTTACTGCCATTAGCAGTTTTCTGGGTTTTACCTATAGGTATTGTAGCCCTAAATAAAATTAACATTGACATCTTTTTTAGATTTTCTCATTCCACCTTTTCTCTCATATACAACTCAAGACAGTGAACCCACCAGTGCTCCTTCCTCCTCCTATTTTCCCCACAGCAACCACTCTCTGGAATAGGACTGAGTGAGAGAGAGTGACTTGCCCAAGGTCACCCAGCCAGTTATGCAGTTCTTGTAAAAGCTTAATTCTACTGCATTTGGCAGAGTGTATATCCAAGTACATATGCTGATGAATTCGATAAATGATTTAATACAGCAAAGCCCAAAGGCCCAAAGAATAATTTAAAGAAGATAGTTCTTTTTGAATTAATTTTTATGTATTTTTTTCAAATTGGGTTGTTTTTTAAGCTGCAGCCCTATTTTCAATCAATGTGCCAATGACTCATTCCTAATGCACAATTGTTTGTGATAAAAAGACAAAGCCAAAATACTATTTGTAGCAGATGATGGCAGATAGCAGATTAAACAATACACAGATTAAACAATAACTGACATTGTTTGTTCCTATGGTAACATTAGGTTGCCTAAGTAAATATGGGGCAGATAAATCAGCACTTGGCTTTTCTCAAAGGATTTAGGTTTTCTTTACTTAGCAAGATATGGCAGCAAGAGTCTTTGAGACTGTCTGAACAAGGGCAAAACAAGATTGGGCAATATTATGGGTCTATGATCTAGCAAACATGAGATTCTTTCCAGGTCATGTGGAGAAATGAACAACTTTAAATGAACAACTTTAAAGCACACAGACCTTTCATTTTAAAAGCGTCGCTTGAAGAGAGAACAGAAAGAAATGGTTTAGAAATGGATACTGCATCAAGAAGCAAAACTAATCCTGCAATCTGAGAATTAGAGAGGACATAGATCAAAACCATTCCTGGGCAAAATTTAAGCAGTATTAAAAAGGCATATGGCTAAAAGGCCACTTAAAATTGTTTGGTGTGAGTGTATCTGCTGAATCCATCACATAATTCTGTAAAGTTCAGATAGAAATTCCTACTGCCATTCTACTCAAAAGCTCCATATAAAGTATGCACAGATAGTCCTTGACTTACAACCACAATTGAGCCCATAAGTGGTTGCGTTCATTAAGTAAGGTGCCCATCTGACTATCTCACTCAACAACCACAACTCCAGCTCCCCCTATTGTGGTCATGCCTTGGTGTAGAAGAGCACTTCAGAGACCCAACCATCACCAATTACAGTTACCTGTTGTGGGTCAGGAGGCCTTGCCTGTCTAGTCCTACTGGCACTTGGGCTTTCTCTCCATCCCATCACTCCAAAAAGAATCCACTTAATTTCTCTTTCGGTGCAGCTACTGACAGCACACCCAGCCAATGTGAGGTACAGCTACTGTAGAAAGCTAGCCAACACAATATTTCTCAAAGACAGACAGAGCCTCAGAACATTAGAAGAGCTGGCATTCATGTCATAATATTTCTGAGGTTCTTTCTACCTTTTTATCAGGGAAGAAGAGATCCTTTGTTGTGATGAAGGGGGAAGCAATATATATTTCTTTGCTGCATTTTTTCTTTCCTTTTTATTATTTTATTCTTTTTAGTTTGCATTAGTTTCTATTGTTGCAATCGTAATCTTAAATAAAATTACTGTTTTAAAAAAAAACAGAAGATTGTTGTTTTTGTTACTGAGAGGGGAAAAAACCCTCTGCCTAAAATATCCTCTAATTTTTTGCCCTTTGTTTTCTAATTGACATCCTATCATTTTGCCTGCCATAGACATTTCTAACTATATTTACTCTCAGGCAGATTAATGCATAAGCTTCCACATTCCCACTTTTGACCTTGGAAATGTCCTTGTTTTATGCTGAAAGCAAATTTCTTGTGTCTGAGTACCCCTTGCTAGTCTTGATTCTAGCAGGTAATCTGCAAAGCCTCTTGGGGGGTGATTATGGCTAAGGGAGAAGCATCTAAAATGTAAATGTCAAGGAATGTAGATAATAAATTGCAAACTGTTTATCATGACAGAAGATAACAAAACATTGGCAACTCTATCAGAGAAACCATTGGAATTGTATTTTTCCCTGAAGCTTCTTTAAATATAGTTCCATTTCAGTGATATATAGAATAGGTTATGATTTGGTCATGCTTTGTCTTCCTTTTCCTTGAAATAAACATATATTTTGTGAACATTCTTAATTGCATATGATTTTTAAATATAAAATGGGGAATTTGAATAAAGCCATTAAATAGAATTGCTAGCAGTTCTTAGCACGTACAGTATAATGAAAGGATGTGTTTCCATGGTTTGCCATGAAGCATAAATTAGTGATAAGTCAAATGGATGGCAGATATATTTAATATACTGATGCTTTTATACATTTTCTTGCTCAGAGTTGGGTATAATTATACTGATTGTCCTAACTGAAACAGAAATGGCCTAAAGCTCTGAAAAAGATCCTTGATTACAAAATACTATCTTAACCTGTCATGAGATGGTTTCCTTCCTTCCACATTGCAATTTAAATTCTAAGTTCACAAACTAAGGATTATGAAGTATATACCAAGACTCTAACATTCACTTTGATGAACCTGACACAATGTCTTGTAAGACCAGTTGCCTCTATGTGCAACACATAGTATGTCAGTGAGTTGTAAGTAACTGGTAAACAGCAATAGCACTTAGACTTATATACCACTTAACAATGCTTTACAACCCTCTCTAAGCGGCTTACAATGTCAGCATATTGTC
This sequence comes from Pseudonaja textilis, assembly GCF_049901715.1. NCBI lineage: Eukaryota > Metazoa > Chordata > Lepidosauria > Squamata > Elapidae > Pseudonaja > Pseudonaja textilis. Next base: position 210,542,268 of record NC_141991.1, on the reverse strand, counting down.
CCCAACAATTTGGGTCCTAAAATAGGTGTTATATATTTGAATACTTGAAATACTGCCTTTTGATTGGTCCTTCTTATACTGCCTTTTGATTGGTCTGTCTGACGGTGGGAAATTCAAGAAGCCGTCATTGGCCACGAGCCATGAGCAGCCACTATAAAAGAGGCTGCCGCGGCTCCGTGGTTGTTCAGTTTTTACAGAGACTAAATAAAAGAGCTGAAGTCACACTGGTCTCAGTCGATCTTTCCTGTGACTTAACACTGGCAACAAGGATGGGATACTGAGACAAAGGAGACCAGCATGTGGCATGTGGCAACAAGAACCAAGCAAAGATGAAATGGCTGGCAGCAACTCGCACCGTTCAACCCAGCGACGGAGGACTGGGACTCTTACATTGACAGATTCCTCATGTTCCTAGAGAGCAATGAGTTACAGGGGATATCCAAAAACAGGAAGAAAGCCATTTTCCTAACCCACTGTGGGCCCACAGTCTTCAAGATGGCCAAAGCATTGGCAAAGCCCCAGGACGTGAAGCAAATGGCATAGCCAGATTTGGACAGAATGCTGCGAGCCCATTATGCGCCAACTGTCTCGAGCCTCATCCGGAGGCACGAATTTTACAAGCGAGACCAAAGGGAAGGTGAGAGCATAGGAGATTTTGTTGCGGCTCTAAGAGACATTGGCGGAGCATGCAAATTTCTCAATATGGACAAAGCCATGAGGGACCGCATGGTCCTCGGACTCAGAGATCTCATCTTACAGAGCCGGTTACTGACCAGACCCAACATAATGGAAACTGAGGCTATCACAGAAGCACCGCAGCTGAAGCAGCACAGAAATCAGCAGCCACCATGGGGAAAATGAATAGAGCAACACAGGAAGCTCTAAAAGACCCTAGCCCAATGCAAGACAAGAAGCCAGAGGAAACTCAAAAGGCCACTACCACAACACACCATGAGGACATCGAATCCCTGTCCAAAACTGATGAGGAGAAAGAAGAGATCAATAGACTCCAGTTGGAGACGAGACCGAAGAGAACGGAAATCAGAATTCCGTTGTGCTGGGTGTGGAGGGGACCACCCACGTTCCGAGTGCCGTTTCCTCGATGCTGTTTGCAGGTATTGTGAAAGGCAGGGACACATAGATGGGGTCTGCTGAAACTGAAATAGCTACAGCCCTAGATGAAGAGGAAGCACCACCACCCCCAGAACGAGAGAGAGACAGACAGGGAGCCGTTGGAGCAGAGAAAACAGAAATAAGCGGTTCAATGAGACCAACAGAAAAGAAGAAACACACCAGACAATAATCATTGGCCACTTGAGTGCAACGGATGCAAGGAAGATGCACGCACAAGTCACCATAGAGGGACAGCCATGCGAGATGGAGGTGGATTCCAGTTCATATCTGTCCATGATATCGTGGAACACCCTAAAGAGCCTGATACCAGATGTGCAAAGGAAGGAATTAGAGAGACAGAAACTAACACTGAAAGACTACCAAGGGAACAGGATTCCCATAGTCAGACTCGGACACTTCCAAGTCAAGTTCAAAAGACTCTACTGGGACTCGAATGGTTCGCACCCCTGGGAATCAGAGTGACCGGGATCAACAGCTTCACTGAGATGGACTGGGAGGAGAACCTGATGAGGGGGTTCCAGGATGTTTTCGATGGAGAACTGGGCAAGTACCGAGGGTCCCCTATCTCATTTAATTTGAATCCTAACATAGCCCCAATCAGGCTAAAGGCAAGGCGAGTCCCTTTTGCATTAAAACCAAAAATCGATGCACAATTAGATAAACTCATTGCACAGGGGGTATTAGAACCAATAGACCACACAAGGTGGGAAACCCCAATTGTGACCCCTATTAAGCCAGATGGATCTGTGCACATCTGCGGAGACTATAAGGCCACCCTCAACCACGCACTACAACAAAGCGCACACCCCGTCCCTGTGGTACAACACCTCTTACATTCATTGGGGGGAGAAAAAGTTTTCCTGAAGCTCGACCTTGTACAACCTTACCAACAATTGCCAGTTGACCCAGAAACAGCAGAGGCACAAACAATTGTGACTCACAGAGGGGCATTCAAATGCAAAAGACTGCAATTTGGAGTTAGCGTGGCCCCAGGGGTATTCCAAAGTTTGATGGAGCACCTATTACAGGGAATCAAAGGGGTGGTACCATATTTTGACAACCAGGGACAAAAAACAACTGGAAAGCCGCCTGAGGGAAGTCTTACAAAGATTTAAAGAGGCGGGACTTAAAGTGAAAAGAGAAAAGTGCCAGCTAGCCACCGATAAGGTTGAATTCCTGGGATACCTTATAGATAAAGAAGGGATCCACCCCACTGAAAAGAAAATCAGAGCAATCAAAAAAGCTCCCAGACCCAAAAATAAAACAAACTTGCAAGCATTTTTGGGACTTATTAACTTTTACAATGTCTTTTTGCCGCAGAAGGCAATGACAGCAGAACCGTTACACAGGTTGCTGGATAAGAAAGCTACCTGGACCTGGGGGCGATGGGAAGAAACCGCATTCCAGGGAATCAAAGACTTACTCACATCAGACTCTGTGCTGATCCAATACAGCAAAACCTTGCCACTAACATTAACCTGCGATGCATCACCGTTCGGCGTTGGGGCCATACTCAGCCACACTTTACCCGATGGGAGAGAAGCACCAATCGCGTTCTACTCCAAAACACTATCAAAGGCAGAGAGAAATTACAGCCAATTGGACAGAGAAGCGCTAGCCGCAATAACTGGAGTCAAATGATTCCATGAATACCTCTACGGCAGGACCTTTTCACTGATTACAAACCACAAGCCACTTGTAGGAATACTCGCAGGGAACAAGGCCACCCCCAACTTTCTGTCACCATGAATGACGAAATGGTCCAAGTTCCTCGCCGCATACAGCTACAATTTAATCCACTGGCCAGGGAAGGACATAAAACACACTGACGCCCTGAGCCATTCCCTCCTGCCGGAATTAGAAGAGGATCCGGCACCAACCACCTCAACCCTGCAAATCAAGACATTGGCAAACCTGCCCATAACCGCGTCAGACATCGCAAAAGAAACCGCAAGAGACAAAAAGTTGGCACGAATTTTAAATTGGGTAGGTAAAGGGTGGCCAGAAACCAATAATGACAAGACTTTTAAACCATTCCAGAACAGATAAGCAGAACTCTCGATTTTAAAGGGATGTATATTATGGTGGGATAGAGTAATCATACTGGAAATACTTAAGGAATAAATACTGTATATATTGCATGAAGGACACCCAGGTATTGTAAGAATGAAATCCCTGGCCAGGAGTTACGTATGGTGGCCAGGGATGAATAAGGATATTGGGAGATGGGTGGAAACATGCACACAATGCCAAAAATCCAGACCTACACCCCCTGCTGCACCTGTACTCGACTGGGAAACACCAAGGGGGCCATGGTCGAGGATACACATAGATTTCGCAGGGCCAACGAAAGGGCACACATTTTTGATAGTAGTAGATGCTTACTCCAATTGGCTGGAGGTAAGCATCATGCACTCCACAATGACAGAAGCTGTAATCAGACAGCTGAGGAAGCTGTTCGCAACACATCGGTTACTGAATCTATTGGTCTCAGACAATGGGCCACAATTCACAGCGTTGACATTTGAAAGTTTCCTCGCAGAACAGGACATAAGGCATGCCCTAACAGCACCGGGTTCGCCAGCTACAAACGGACGGGTGGAACGCATGGTTCGGTATACTAAAGAGACACTAGATAAACTAGACATGGGTGACATCCAGGAGAAAATCTATAAACTACTAACTATACAGCACATCACACCAAAAACCACAACTAATAAAAGCCCAGCAGAACTATTGATGGGCAGAAAATTAAGGTCGCACCTAGATAGATTACACCCCACATACAGCCCTGAAAAGCCAACAGACTCTGCCAGTAAGTACCGCACATTTGGAACAGGGGACCTGGTCTATGCAAAAAACCTCATGGGGGACCCACTTTGGATACCAGCTAAAATAACCCAGATAACAGGACCCCGGTCATACAGAGTAGAGACAGAGGACAGAAGAAACTGGAGGAGACAGATAGACCAACTGAGATCAAGAACACTAGTGAGAAATACTAACAACCCTAGGAGCGAAGGAGAAGAACACGCACACACACAAGAACCACATCAAACATTAAAAAATAATAATAATAACCAAACCAGAGAGGGGGGAGACCCCTCAAACACAAATGAAAGGGGAGGGGGAGACCCTCCACAAACACAAGAAACAACTAAACAAACCCTAACAACAACTCACCAACCAACACCACCAGTAGCCCCGGTAAGAAATCGCAATTACTTACCTGAAGGTGACTTCAGAAGAAGGGAGCAGGCAGCGGAAAGTCAACACAAAGCCACTCCTGGAGGGAGCAGCCGAGCTGACTCAACCAGCCTGGGTAGACCAGGCGGGAGCAGCATGGCTGACTCCGACTTCCAGGAGGTTCCACGGAGAAGGACAGGAGAAACAGTGATCCCATCCAAACCGCCCAAAGACAACATCACAACTGAATTGCGCAGGTCAAGTAGGAACCATAAAAGCCCCGCCTACTTACGTGACTACGTAACGTAGGTTGGACTGAACCACATAGGGAGGGGTGTTATATATTTGAATACTTGAAATACTGCCGTTTGATTGGTCCTTCTTATACTGCCTTTTGATTGGTCCGTCTGACGGCAGGAAATTCAAGAAGCTGTCATTGGCCGTGAGCAGCCGCTATAAAGAGGCTGCCGCAGCTCCGCGGTTGTTCAGTTTTTACAGAGATTAAATAAAAGAGCTGAAGTCACACTGGTCTTGAGTCGATCCTTTCCGCGACTTAACAATAGGGATAACCAATGGATAATCTCTGAACATAAATTGACAGAAGGGTAAAATCGTGTAAAAGGAGCAATTTCATTTTGTATGTCAAAAGGAGAAGGATATTAAATAGAAACTTTAAAACCATGGGCTTCTCTACAGAAGCACTATATGTCACAATCCAATGAAATTTGGTGTTAGATTAGAAGCATACTATCTTCCCTTAAATCAAATATTTAAGGTAATCTTGGGATGAAAAATGAAATTAAGGAGACTCCAAATAGAAAGTGTTACAAGCATGATATGACCTTGGTTATTTTCACACCGTCCGAATAATTGTGCTTCAGTTTCCACAATGAGTGGAAATACAATTTTAGATATTTTATGTTTGGTTCCATTAATTTAGTTACAGAATTTAACTAACATTCTGAGCTTGTACGGTGAATTGAAATATAAATATCCCAATAGGCTGGCTTCATATAACTTGCATAAGCCATGAACACTGACTGAAGTATAAATTAAGCAAATGTTATAAGTTTATAAAACCAGCCAAGCTAAGCAAGAACACAGTAGAGCATCTAGAAATTTAACTATCTTGCTTAAGCATATTGTGTGAACTCAGAATAGATGACTATGCTCTACCACAATTAGTCATGCAGCCATCCAAAGAAGGACTAATCAAGGACTTAAATGCTAAATAGTAATGCAAAATGTTAAATGGACAAGATACTTTCCACGGTTCCATTAAATGTTATATATTTATAAGTAGAAAACTGCTAATGCAATCATATTTGATTCAAATGAGGAGATCTTTCTAAATTGAGAGGGATGAAATTGATAATGATGGTGATGATGAGTAGAAAATGAAGAAGCTCAATTTTTCCCAAATAGTTTGCAAAAGGTCATATCCACCATAAAAGGAATGTAGACTAACAAAATCAAGTAATAAAATTAGGAATAATAATGTTTAAAGATGGTAATTTCTTATCAGACAGGGGAATGGCCTGCCAAAAAATCCTTCCCTAAAGAATCATAAATTTGCTCTGATTGGGAAGTGTCTCTCCAGATTAGTCTCTATGGTCTCTTCTTTCAATGTTTAATCTCCTGTCATCCCCATCCCACCCCAAAAAGAACCATCATTACTTTAAATGCAGCTGAGGTGGGAGCAGGGTTGGTTGATTCCTATTTTTGAACATTCTTCCCTGTTTAATTTTAAAATCTCTCCTTCCTTCAGTTCAACTAATGACGTAGTTCCTGGGTAGCCCTCTTTGTTTTCACAGTAGTTGGTCCTGGGAAGAAGAATCCCTTAGGTGTCTTCTCTCTTCCCACCCCACAAGAGTGGGAAGAGTATTACAACTCTTTACTTTCTCTTAAATAACACATATGAAACTCTTTATCCCATAATCTGTCTTTTACTAATATGCATATCAAATAAGTAGTACCTTCTGCTTGCCCAACTATCAGCAAAAAGTCCAAACAGAGCTATAAAATATTAGCATTAATTAATGTATATAAAACTCAGTATTCCGTGACTCAAGTCTTAGCTATAAGCAAAACCCCATTTAAAAGGCATAAAAAGATACTGATATCCTAATATAAATTAACAAAACCTAAAATTTAACATTAAAAAAGACCATTCTCTCACAATATTTTTCCCTTCCAAATACGAACAGCTCCAAATAAAACCACTCCAAATAGAAATATCTCCCATTCAAGAAAACATTCCATATCACAACCTGAAACTATAAACCAATCTTGTAAATATAATCTCAGCATCCTAATATAAACAAAAGATAAAAGTTTAACACAACAAAAAGATAATTTCTCCTTTTAAAAAATACAAATCCATCAAACTTCCTTGAATTAAACAACAATGATATATTGAGCATTTAGATGCTAAAACAATAGTATACATAAAATGGCTACAGAGTACAAAGCTTAAATATCATATCAGCAAATTTAGTATACCTTAAGCTTAAAGGTGTCAGTAAATCCAAAAAGAATCACTCAGAATAACAATGTATCCAATTTTAACCCTGGTCAAATAAACCAACTTTCTATTCATTCTGTTTTTTCCCATAATCCAAAACTGGAACTATCTTTTTCCATAATCCATTCCAATAGTTGCTGTTGTTACAAATGTTTTCATTACTTCAACCAGTCTCTTTGAACAAAAATGAATTGTTTCAACTGCCTCTGGGATTTTCATTTTTATTTCCTTCTTAATTTTTAAAGCCTCATCAAGTTTCTGTTTACATCTTATGGTGACTTCTTATTCAGAGACTGTTCATATTGTTTTCAAGTGGATTTTTTTGCATATCATGTTCTATAATTTCTTCTTCAGACAGACTGTTCACAAGAAGACACAACATAGCTGACATATATTTTAAATTTTAAATTCTTAAAAATTATAAAATACATTCTATTATATTGAGGAATTAAGGAACTCACTCAGCATTTGCAATCTCAACATTCTGAAGATGTTTGTGATATAGTTAATATGATATAGGCAATTTCCAGAAATAGTTAGCAAGGGAAATGTGCAAACTTAGTTTCCTTTGAAAAACCTCTATTTGGGACCCAAGCAATTATTGTGAAATTCTCCCATCTCCTGATTTCCCACCCCTGCTCTCAGAATTACCATAGCTGTCTTTCAGGCTCTGTGAGGAGCAATCAAAAGGGAAGCAGCTTGGGTGAACTTGAATCTTCTCTTTCATCGAGAGTAGGTCATAGGAGCTGATCTACTAATTGGCTCTTTATTAATGTCCACAAATGTCAGCTCTGTTTTTTTGCAGAACTGCCTTCAGTCTGCCATCTTCCCCTGGAAGGGTACTTCCCTTCAGTGTCTTCTCTAATTACTTCAGACATTTTGGTTGTTAACTCCTCTGCCACCAAGATTTGTAATGATCAGGATTTCCACTTCCTCCAGATCCAATAAGAAGCACAAAAGCCTCTTATAAAAGACAAGAGTAGTTTAACTTTGTTCTTTGCTTTCAGAACCAACAGCCTTATGCATATGCTGACAATACTGTACAAGTGATTTCAGTTTCTCTTTCTCTCCATCTTCCCTCCATTGCACCAGCTCTGCCCCTCCTCCAAGCTCCTTAACAGGGCAGTACAACTCAAATTCACAGTTCATATTTAAACAATTCAACTCTTACCTTCCCCTTGGTAAGCCACATTTACAAGGCTTCATCTGAAACCTGGCTGCTCCTCTTATTGGACAGCCATAATCTACTCCCACTACAATACAGTTCTTTCCATTTTGCCAACCCACTAGGCTCATTTCTGCTTCTCTCCTTTTTCCCATTGTGTATCTCTTGGTATTTAGTTCACCCTTCACCACTTTTATCATCTTTTCCCTTAAATCACTTTCATTTCTCTGTAACTCTTTGAAGTGAATCTCTTCCCTTCCATGGACTTTTGGGAGGGTCCCAGTTCTGATTTCCTTCCTGTCTGCTAAGAAGCACATTATCTCTTTCCAATTATCTCTTTACCTTTATTTCCTCCTATTAACTTTTAACATCTAAGGATTCTGTTTCTTCTTTTAACTCATTCCAGTTACTGACAAGTTGATTTCCTTGCTTCTCATGACAATTCCCTACAGTTTGCTCAAGATTTATCCATTTATCAATGCTACAGTAACCGTCTGGTTTACACAAGGAACCTAACACCTTGTTTTGATTTCCCCTCCCCCACTTTTTTGGTACTCACCATCTTAGTGAGTCTTATTCATCTTCGGTCTTATTCATCTCTGCCTTTTTAGTATTTATTGCTGGAGCATAAAAATTATACTTGCCCTTCTCATGGTAGTTACACATGGAGGTAACATTTTCATCACTACTGTAGAGTCCCTTTACAAACACTTCTCAGAAAATTTAGCAGTCATGGGATTAGATGTAAGGTTTTCTTGGGCAAAACTAACCTATCAAAGAATAAGAAGCATGTGAGTAAGAATAACTGAACAGCTTGCACAATGATGGGATACATACAATATTCTCTTTGGAGGTTTTATATTAATGGTGCTTTTTTAATTTGTTCAGAACAGAACCAAAATTGGGGTGTCCTGGGAAATGGCCAGAGAATGCCACTTAGAATTGTTATTAAAAGAAATGAGTTTGCTGCAAATCAAGGAAGTGAACACTAAAATGTACATTCCGTTCAGTTTCAATGACTGCAAAACCATATACATCAGTTTGGTTTGGTTTTTTAAATCTTAAAAAAATCACTTGTCTACTGATGAGTTTGAACTACTAAACAGGAACCAGGAAAGAGATCCTGGCAGTTTGATGAAAACACTGGCCCCATGTGGCCACTCCGAAGAAACACAAATTCCCTACTGTGGATCATTAGTAAATGAATAGAAGTAAAACAGATGGTTTAATGATATCTTGATGTGAGCTTATCTGGAGATTGCATAGAGTTCACATCACCTTACCTCAGAAATATTATCCTAAACTTGAAGGATTCACAGAAAGAGACCATCAAAACGATCAAGGTAGCATTGAGCCAACCTGGATTGTTTTCTCTCCATTCCCATTTCTTTAAAAAAAAAAGCCATTTCATAGGAATGGATAGAGAAATATTCTTGCACTTATTTAGTTACAAGGTTGCTAACATGTACCTGTGACTGTTCTATCTTTCACTGTGCAATTATACCTTGAGTGGTCTGCAGTTTCCTAGTTTCACACACTTCAGTTGATTTCTAAGAGGAAAATTTCTCCCACTGGGATTTCTCAGCAGTGATGCTACTGTCATCAGCACAGATAAATTCTCTTTAACTGGAGAAACTCGGAGAAAGTGACCATCTTATTTCTCTATCCACAAACTCAAGGCATAATTTTGAAAGACTCTTTTCACCCTACTCTAAATTCAAGAACTGGTGCATATCCATAAAACAAAAGTTTTGATGTTCGGGGCTTTTGATTTATGGTAATGAAAATATCAGGTGGATGCAGTAGTCGTGTTTATATTACATGATGCAGACACATTAGATAGGGAGACTAGAACTCAGGATCAATTGCAGAAAAGGAGATTTACAATGAAAGAACTAAAATATTTATGCAGAGTACATGGCCAAGTGCAAATTTACTACCAGTTTCCACAGCTTTAGAGGATTTAAAAGAAATTCATAAGCTATGAATGGCAACTGGTCATGACTATATATTTTCTTATTTACTGGAGAAGTATGCCTATGAATGATATATGCATGATGTACAAATATATATATATATATATATATATATATATATATATATATATATATATATACATACATACATACATACATACATACATACAGAGGCACACATATATGTATACATTCCTTTATATGCTGTCAATGTCCTTAATGGCTCTGGGCTTTACCAAGGTACAATAAAAGCCTCATCTGTCCACCCTCTTCATAAATAAAAGCAAGGAAGATGAGTCTCTGAGCTTCAATAATGCTTTATTTCACAAGAAAAAAAACTAGGGAAAATATGAGGTAGCAGTTCCTATTGTACCCAATTCCTTTTTGTGGCTTTCTCTTGGTATCAGCCTTTGAGGAACAGAACTCAACGAATCCAAGGAGAAATCCAGCAAAACTTTCGGGATAGTTTTATATTCTTCTGACTAGTTGCCTTATGATGAGTGCTTCAGGTGGTAGAGAAATGAATTAACTGAACAGGATACAGGAGCTAATTATATTTCCCTGGTAGAACTAAGGCCCCTCTTTGCACATTCATCTCCACTGTTTTTATATTATACTTTTTATAGGAAATTTATAAGTGATTAGTGTATCCTAATCTTCAAACTTCATTAGCCTCTAGTTTGCACTGCAATGGGGCTGCATTTGAAGACTAACTAGAAACTACAGTTGCTGCAAAATGCAGTGGACTGCCTATTTGTAGATGAGAGATGCTACCCTTACATAATGTCAATCTTCAGATCAGTGCAGTTTGAACCTTTAAAGCCCTTTATAGCCTAATACCAAGATACCTTTATTGAATTCCCTGAAATAGAACAAACCCACTAGACTCACTTGATTCACTTGTAATTCTTGAATTGGAATATTGAGGGTACCCCATCCCCATCTTATACACACCTTGTCCATTTGTGAGACTCACAAGAAGTAATCAAGAGGCAATATTTTTGGTTGTTTTACTCTATTCATCTGCAATAAATTCCTTCTGGAAATTCAGATGGTGCTGTCACAGGTGGCCTTCAGAATGTTACTGTCAAAACTCGATCTGGGCGCACCATACCTGGGAGGGAGGGAGACAAAGTGAGGCAGCTGCTACTTAACACAGAGCTAAGATTATAACTGGAGTGAATGGTTTCTTTTATGTTTAACTTTTTTTGATTATACATGGGACATTGAAAACTATCAGGAGTCCTTACAAAGTTGATGGTGTATAAATATTGCAAATAAATACTAACTTATAAATTTTAAAAATAAATATGGTATTTTTAGCTTGTGAGGAATAGACCTTGCAGGATTAAAGTTAACTAATCAGATATGATCAGGTTTCCTTAATAGGCTGTGGATATGCTATGGATATATTATATCTTATTAATTTTTGTATTTATTTCAAATAAAAAACAAACGAGTAAAATACAAAAATAATAGAGATTGTGATACATAATTGTCAAAGAGAGGGAAAAATAATAAAAAATGCTATAGAAAAAAGAAAGAAATGACAAAGAAAAACCCTTAATATATGACATTATAATAATAGTTATAATTGTATATATGCTTGTCTAATGCAATTATTATTCAAATACATATGTTTCTAATGCATTTATATTGAATCAATATTGAATCAATATATCTTAATTTCAAAAATGCATTTGATGAAACATCCCAGGATAATTAAGTGGGTCCAATAGTATGATAATTACACGATGCACTCCCACTAACATACTTAAAAAGTGTTCATCAATACTCCCTCATCAAACAATAGAAACTTATTGCATGGGATCCCACAAAAATCTATTCTAGTTTTTTACTCTTCAATATTCTGATTAATTACTTGGAAGAGAAAGTGCAGAGAATACTTTTCAAATATGTAGATCACACAAAATTGTATGGAACAGTCAATGCGCTGGAAGAAATAAATGAAATTCATAAATATCTTGATAGATTAGAACAAAAGTCTGAACATAAAAGCAAAATTCTTCACTTAAGAAACAAAAATAAAATGCAAACCATTTGGTAGCTTCAAGATTATCAAATAGTAATTGATTGCAAACTGAATAAGAACAGCAGTGTATTACAGCTATAAAAGAACAAATATATCTTAGGCCACATCAACAAAGGTATAATTTCCAAATCACAGGAAATAATTACTTCACTTTGCTTTGCTTTGCTCAGATCCACGTGCAAAAAACTTTATTTTTTTAATCATCGCTAAGTGCAATGGAATCCTAAAAGAATGGAAGACCAAACTCTATGCAGGTTAGTGTGATGCCTGCTCTCCTGTGGTGGAACAATAGATAAAACATAAAAAGAGCTGGCTGTTTGCTGAGCAGCAGCCTTTCAGAGAAGGGAAAGGAGAACATTGCTCAATAAAGGGTGGGTGTGGGCGTGTGTGTGTGTGTGTGTGTGTGTGTGTGTGTGTGTGTATTTCATGAATGCACATCCATCTATAGCAAGCACTACCATACTAAAGGAAAGTTGAAAGATGGACCCATGCTGATCAAGCCTCTATTGCAAAAGACAATCTGAATCATTGCTGGTACCAACTGGAATAAAGGAGAAAGATTTAGCTTGGACTAAAGATTGTCTGAGAAGTTCTGGCAGACTGGCAGGGAGACAGGCAGGATCATCTAGAGTAGCACTCTAAATTAAAGCACCACCTGTATTTCCAGAGATTTTCACTAAGAATGAAGTAATGTTACTGCATGAATAGATGCCTTAGAGTTGTTTTTGTGTACCTAGCAGCTGCATAGGAAAAGCTGTTGAGCCCTCCTGCAAACCACATTGGAGAATGAGGGGGAAATCTTTTAATTTAACCTTTTCCACTTGCTGCAGTCTCAATGAATCCCTCCCTATAAAACCAATCTATTAATCCTCTGACAAAAATATTATCTTTTGTGCAGAAATGGACAGATTGACATTAAAGAAGAGAGAAAAAGAAGATACAAAGTATTTTCAAACATGGGATTTGTTTAACAAATGTTTGGATAATAGAAGTAGAAATTAGGAGCGGGAAAAGCATTATTATATAAGCAAAGTGAAAATGTATAAATAAACTGTTTAAAAAATATTATCTTATTGGCATTCCTATTAGTTACATTTTGTTCATAAACATAATAAAAAGTAGTTTAATTTTCAAGGCAGAAAAATTTTACAAATTAATACTTAAACATAACTTTGAATTGTTGCTAATTTCCAGCCATGGAAGTCCTCCCCAGTGAAGAAGGATTTTCATTCTCTTCTACTCTTTGAATATGCCAAAAAAATCCTGTGTTAAATAATTTGGCTCAATATTGCATTTAATCCAAGATCTAATTGGCTCTAATAGTGCCCGGCAATAAATACTTTTACTTCATTCACTATGTGATAAAGTGTGTGATTAAGAGGCCAACATTTGTCATTATTGTTGGTGATTTTCCTGCTGTTTGCATTCTCGGATTTAAGCAGGATAAAAAGAAATTTACCAGAGCAAGATGGCAAGTCAAGTTAAATTGCCATTGAGTTAATCTATGCCCTACAGGCCACATTAGTTCAATTTTCTTTGCATGAAATGGAAGTGGTTTGCTAGTGCCTTCTTCTAGTAAATTTTGTTATTGTTGTTAATTTCACAGGGTGAAAACTGCAAATATAGTCTTTTCCAATATAGGGACTAGAGGTGTTGAACATAGTTCAGGAATTTCCCTTCAAAGGAATGACTTTCAATCTGATTTTATGTCAGTAATATGCAGCAAATGTCTCCAACCATACTATTCCATATACTTTTTCTATTACTAGAAACATTATTGATAGGTGGGAGAATTTTCCCTTTTCAGTTTTTGTTTTACCTCCAAATCAGAAAAAAATATTGATATTTATATTTGCCTGCTTTCCAGCATTGTCAGAACTTTTATGATAGAGTAAAAAATCTTATCATTTTCTTATCATTCTTGCCAATGTTCCAACTTCTACCCATCTGATTTAATGGCTTTGTGAAACAGAGATATCTGGACAGAGCACAAATAACAGCAGGATTTCTTGTGAAAAACAACTTGACACAGAAATTATCTACAAACAAGCATTCATGAGGCACAGCTAGGAAGAGAAGCTATTGCAACCCTACAAAGGTATTGCAAATCTGAGGTCACTCAAATCTTGACATTTAATAAGATCGCTTATTATTAAATGATGCAGATTTATATATGAATTGTGCCACAAAAAGACCTGGTTAAAAAAAACTCTTATTTTTATATTACTTTTGGTAAGCACATGCTTTATATGGTATTGTATTAACATCACAGCTTTGGCTAATATTACAATTCTAATATGAATGAAGCGTCATATCTATGAACATACCAAAAATGGCATTAGAAATCATTTCACATAATGAACAGAGTTGAATTATTCTAGAAGAGAGACAAATGTGGAGCAGGCTAATAAAATAATAAGTCAGTAAATGAAACATTGGGTATGTTTCATCAGAAAAATTATGGATGATATAAGTTGGAATATTTATGCATATTCTATGTGCTTCATTAAAAGGTAATGTGGAAAAAACATGATTATTATTGTTGCTATTGCTCTTTTTTCTTTTCTTTTTTCAGTTTTGAACTATTCTGCTGAAAAATGTTAACTGAAGTTGAGTGTGGAAGCTTCCTAGAAATTACAACAGCAACAACCAATTTATGCAAAAAATATAGCTTATTATTGTTTATATTCTGTACATTGTATGTACAGTATAGCTATTAGTGTAGCCCAAAGCAGTAGCTTTGTTTCATTCCCTAATATCTCAATAAAGTAGAAAAATTGGTACACCATGTGCTACCCTGTCACTGATTCATGATTCTTAATATATGATGATGCCATTAGCACCATGCTATCTTGTGATGGCACCAAGTAGCTGCTGGTAGCGCTGGAAACTTTTTCTCTTCAGAATCTCTATTAAAGGAAGACAGGAGGAAAGAAAATCAGATATCAGTTATCTAAAAATGAATTCAGATAATAGTAGCTGCTGTTATGAGTGATTGAGAGTTGTTGGTCAGCTCATCTTAGTCCCTGTAGGCTGAACAACTGCAACTATTATCTCAGACTAAGATCCAATGGTTCGGATAACTTTTCTTTCTGTTTGAATAGAAGGCCATCCTACTAGATTACAAGCAAATGTCCAACTGAATTTACAGTGTTGAAAGTTGTTCTTTAGAGGCACATGCAGAAATATCATTGTAGTTTATGTATATTTGTGTATATGTTTGTTATTTACATCACCAGAATGGCCTGATAACCTCAATTTTCTCTTCCTTCCTCTGATGTTGAACTTATTTCATTTCCAGTCATAATTTATATCTGTCAGCTACAAAATATGTAGGACAATGAAAGAGAGTCAGAATAATGTTTCATTATGCCAGTAGTTCTTTTTACAGCAGGATAGCTCTTGCTAAGGATGGCTAATGAGAAAAGATTTCATTGAAATCAAGCTCCTAGATATAATATATCACACACTTTCAGGAAATGCATTGCTTTTGAAGCACTTTGCAGTAAATAATTTAATTTTTTTTAAAATAGAAACAATAATCAGGGTAAGAGATGTGTACAATATTCTATAAAATAACATAGGCAATTCTGCAAGTAAAAAAATTGATTTAGAGCAACCTTCTTTAGTCTGGTCTTATAGTTTTGGATTATCATTACATATCCCATCATCCCATTCCCCCCTTCATCTCCTATCTCAACTAATATCAAAATGGTCACAGGTGGTGGGAATGTATGTATAATACTTTAAAAGGCACCAGATTGGAGAAAACTGATTTTTTATTTGTAACAAATTTTAAATAGGAAGAAAACACATCAGCTAACAATTTCCAGTGCTAATACTAATATTATACTTATATTACATTATACATTAAGCAAAACATTTAATAATGACATTAATAGATCTAACTATAAGATACCTGAACTAGATCAAAATAACAGAATCAAAAAGGGAAGTTTACAACAAACAAAACCATCATAAGTAGGTTAGCCAAGTCATTTATGCTATGAGGCCCATCGTAATGGCCTGCTAGTTCAGAGGGCAGTTTTACCAGACTTTATGGTCTAAGAAACCTTGGCCTCACTTCCTCCTTCTCTTTCTCCATTTCTTCCCCAGTAGCCTACCTTCATTTGTTGAGTCTGATTTTAGGTATCCCCTAAGAAAATTGAAATATTTTGAATCCAATAAATCTAAATATTCCATCATGTATCTGCTTAAAATATTCTTTTTTTCTGCTTACTCTTATTGGGAACACCAATTGACTCTCTAGGGCTAGATAGGCAATTTTGGTAGCTAGGCCACATTTAGAAGTCTGACTGTCTATGGTGAGTGCACTGCACTCACAATGGTTATTGTGATTATTCATAAAGTAGTTGTCATAGACATGGCTAGTCACAATACAACCATTTAAAGAAAGTGAAAGTAATTCCCTGTGATATTTCTACTATCCCTGTGGTATCTTCATAAATACAAAGGCATTCTTGCAAATAAGGGGTGTGTGTGTGTACACACATCCACTCTTAATTTACTTCTTACCTTAATATGCTCATGGTTATTGAGACATTAAGTACATATGAAGAAATTAACTTCTATATTAAAGTCTCATATTAATATTTTTCTGTTCAGCCCAAAAAAACCAGAATTCAGAGCTGAAGCTGGCTTTTTTTACCTCATTTTAAATTCAAGCCAGCATATTTCTTGAAGCAAATAGAACTCAATTTTAGACTATTTAAATGTCTCCAATTATAAAACATAAGATTGGATTTATGCTCTGAATAATGCTATTTTGGATTAATAAATTAAATGCTATTATAACCCTCTAGTAATAATAGAAATGTTTTGTAATGCCACTACATTTGGCTTTAACTTTTATTATCTTTATAGCCTACAGTAGCCAAGAAAGAAAGTGAAAGGTGTGTATCTTTTTCTGCTAGACAATATGCACAGCGCAGAGAAGTTGGGTTTCATAACATAAATCATTTTGCTTTAGCAGAGTTGGAAAGAATGTACAGCAGCTCGCCAAGCCAACTCACCACAGCAATTTGCTGTGGCCAACTTGCCATGGCAAATTCACCATGGAACTCACCATGGCCAACTCATCAGGGGACAAGAGTTATATTAATTTTGAAGAAATAGTGGAATAGAATCATTAAAGAAAAACAACAAAATTTAAATATTTTAAGTTATTTTAAATAATTAGATTGAATTGTTGTATTGTCCCACAGTGAGTTTTCTCATGGTGTGTTGGTCATGGTGAGTTGTCCAATTCCAGTTGGAAATGTTCAGTAATTTAGAGAAATTACTGATCTTGAGATCATAGCTGACAATCACAGCAGAATAAAGAGACCGTGAGTAGACTGACTCTTTATGAGGATTTGGGATTACCCAGAATGATCCAGTAATCTTGAGAAGTCTACAAGACAGCAGTGTCTGGCAGCTTTATTGATCTGGGAGATGAGAAAAAGCATCTTAGCAAAAAGTGTGGTGAATTTTTATGGATATAGGATTCATATACTTCCTTTTCCAATTACTTTTGGAAATTGCTTGTTAACTGCTTTCAGCTATTATGAACTTTGGAATGACATCTTTTATGGCACTATTATGAGTTTCTATCAGTCTTTAGCAAAAGACATTTTAAGTACAACTTTAAAATGTTATTCATTTAAAAAAATATTTTAAAGAGCAAAAGAGTAATTGGGACTTTGATTTTAGGAAATTACAAATGAATTAAAGGTCTAGATGAATTTGAAATAAGATTTTTGAAATTAATCAACACAATTCTTTTCATGGGATCATGCTGGTGTTTTGAATTCTTCAAAACAATGTAGGATGGGACTTTGAAGAGTATACACTAGAGGGAATCAGAAGAAACTAAAAATTACAATTAAAGGAAAATAACTAAATTTGACTTACCAGTACAAAATTGAGCAAAATAACATTGGAAGCATTGAAGGATATATGGCATATATCCTTGATGATATAAACAATGGACCAAGAATATCCCAAAGGTGCTTTTCAAGAGGAAGTGGGACTTTCTTGTTTTTCTTTCAAGATGTTTCACTTCTCATCTAAGAAACTTCTTCAGCTCTGACTGGTGGTAGGGAATGGAAGGACTTATACTCCTTGCAGCTGGTCATTTGCATTTTTTTTAGAGAGTCATGATTCTCTAAAATGACTAGCTGTCTACCAGGAGTATAAATAAAGAAAAAACGAAAAGAAATAAAGTTTTAGGACATTCTTTGATGGATGAAAGATTAAGATTGTTAAAAGTGAAAGGAAAGAATATAAAGTTGGTCTATTTCATCAATATTAAAATAGATATGTTTTATCTCGGGTAACCTTTAATGGACTTTTTCTGCTCAGGACCTGAATGATGAGGCTTTAAGAATTTGTTCATAGCTAGGGATAGAATATGGGAAGAAAAGATCACTTGTTGCATGTAAAGAAGTGATAAGTTATTGTTTATATTTGTGATAAGGGAAGTTATTTCTCTCTATATTTCTTTTTTCCCCTTTACTATATTCTTTGTTTTTTCTTTCCCATTTTTTCCTATTTTATCTTTTCCACATTTTCTGTTTCTTTTCTTTTTTTTCAGTTTCTATCTTTTTAATTGTAACACTTAATAAAATTAGCATACATATAGTAATTTAGAGACACAAATTATAATTTACTGTTTTACCCAGACAAGACCCAAACCTCATTCACAGAAAACAATTTCAATAGTGGCAAGAAATATGTGAGGCAAAGAATGCCAAATGATTGCTTATCACAATTGGTTTTGCAAAAAAACCATAACTGAACTTCAACTAGTTGCATACAGTTATGTGCATATAGCAATAGCACTTAGACTTATATTCCACTTTATAGCGCTTTACAGCCCTCTTTAAGAGGTTTACAGAGTCAGCATATTGCCCCCAACAATTTGGGTCCTCATTTTACCCACCTCAGAAGGATGGAAGGCTGAGTCAACCTGGAGCCTGGTGGGATTTGAACTGCCAAATTGTAGGCAGCTGGCTGCAGAAGTGACTTGCAGTACTGCACTCTAGCCACTGTGCCACAGAGGCTCCTGTATATACCCCATCCTGTTGATTAATAGTTATATGCCATTAAATTGGTGAACATCTGGCAATGACATAGATACAGATTATCTGTCCCCAACTTGGCCCTTCAAATATTCCAATGGTGTACCCATCAGAACTATAATCAAATCCATTCTCCCTGCTGATGGACATTCTTTATTCTTTCTTCCCACCTTTTCCAACATTATATCTTTCTCCAGAGAACTAGGTTTTTTTGCATGAGGTGCCCAAAATATGATAATTTGAGCCTAGGGATTTGCGCCTCAACTGACAACTTTTGATAGATTTGTTCTTTAACCCATGTGTTTGTTTCCTTGGATATCCGTGCTATTATCAGGAGTTTTCAGAAGTTCAATGATCTTTCTGCCCTGCCTGTTCGAAGTCTAATCCTTGCAGTTAGTTTAATATTTTACCATGTACCTGAAATAAAATACAAAGGCTCAATCCTTTTGTACAGCTCATGTTTGCTTGCAATGTGAGTTTGGATAGATACTTTTTAGTTCCTGCCCTGAGCTATTCGAGCTACTTCCGTGATTTCATTTGGAAGTAGAGGTGCTGCCATGACATAAGTACAGCCAGGCAAGCAAGTGTGGATGGCCCAGGATCTCATACTCCATGGAACAAACTGCTTGCAACAAGAATAGGAGCAATTCACAGGAGCAACTTGCGACCTGGTCTGTGGGCTTCCCCACTGACTTTGCTTCGGGATGCTGGAACAGCTAGAACTTCAGAGAATGTCATAAGCAGTGGTGGGATTCA
Organism: Pseudonaja textilis; assembly: GCF_049901715.1. Lineage (NCBI taxonomy): Eukaryota > Metazoa > Chordata > Lepidosauria > Squamata > Elapidae > Pseudonaja > Pseudonaja textilis. The sequence goes on along the minus strand of NC_141991.1, from coordinate 210,522,392 downwards.
AAAATTTTTACTACCAGTCCTGTGGGCATGGCTTGGTGGGTATGGCAGGGGAAGGCTACTGTAAAATCTCTAGTCAGAAGTGATATTTGCCGGTTCTCTGAACTACTCAAAATTTCCGCTACCAGTTCTCCAGAACTGGTCAGAACCTGCTGAATACCACCTCTGGTCATAAGCACCTATTGATCAACACCATCATAACTTCAAAGATTGCTAAATGAGTGATAATTAACTAAGAACTACCTGTATGTCAATTTTATAAATGTGTGAAATATAGTCCTTGTAGTTTTTCTTACAGCATGTTGTTACATAATACATTGTAGAGATGTGGAATTATACTTAATACTTGCACCATTTGTACAAGATTATTTTCTGTGTTTCAATAGATTAAAACAGACAGGGATATATTGTCACTTAAATAAGTTAATTTTACATTATATGATGTGTTTCTAGGCTTCAACGTTTTGGATAAATTGCTTTTAAATTATTAATTCATATTTACTAGTTGGAATAAATATATTTGCATATATTTTCTCTCCAATGTTCTGGTGTCCATTTTGATACTATTTTAGAAGAATATTATGTTTTGTTTATTTTTAATTAATATCTTTTTGTAATTATACCAAAGAGGCTTTAGCATTGTTATACCAATGTTTAATATCAGTAATGGAATGGACATGCATACATATACAGTATTTATCACAGTAATCCCTCTCAGAGTAAGAAGCATTACATAAAATGCAAAAAAAAAGGAATGATACAATATAACTAAGCAAAGAAATTAAAAGTATGAGACAAAACAAATAAATATAGCTAAATCTAGTTTCTGCCAAACATACTTTCTATATCTTTCCATAGTTTCATCTTTGCAATCTTCCTTGCTTCAGACATGTCCCTCTACTGCTTCACACAATACTTTGTTTTCCAAACTGATCACTTCTCTTTTGAAGATCTTATTAATTCCAACCATCTTTTTTTCTGTCATTCCTTTGCTCACATGCATTCTTTCTTTATCTGTTCATTCTGCAATCACTGTTCTCTCGATATATGTTCAAAGCATCTCAACCTATATATCAAACCTATGTATCATACACAATTATTTTGTTGTGTTCCCAAGTTTTCAAATCCTTTTCCCTTATGCTCCCTTTTTATTTATATTCTTTCAGGGTATTTTATACTCTTTCAATCTACTTTCTAATACTTTGGCATACTTTCACTTAGTGACCATCATTTCAGTTCTGATTTATTTTATTTTTCCCCCTTTCTTCTGTATCCATTTTTTTCCTTGGATTCGGTCTTGACTGTACCTTTCCTCATTCTTCTATCCTATACTAATTTTCCTCAGCCATTCATCATAAACAATCAAATCAGTCATGGTTTTTCAATTATATTCATTCATTTCCCATACATACATAACATATTATTGTTTAAGTGTAAACCAATATTCAAAATTTCTCTAAGCAGATATTCACCAGTCAACATTCTCATTAACTCTAGGGTCTCCTAATTGCCCGGTCACTTTTAATGTACTCTCTTGTCTTGTTCTCACTCATCCATGTTTGCTTTCCAGTACAATAATTAATTTAGAATATGATACAGTTTCTCCCAAATCTTGTTTCTGGTTCTTCCATTATTGCCATTCACTGAAGCGTAACATGCAACTATTACCATAGCCTACAGCACACAAAACAAATTCATACTTTCTGATTTACATTTTGCATTTTTTTTCTTCATTATTAAAGCCACACCTTGTGTTCTCTTCAAGTATTCATCAATGCCACTGCCTAATATCCACTTTCATGCACATATATTGCAGCTTTTCACATTTTTTTGAGATTCAGAAATACACATTATCTGTTTTATTTTCTTTCACTCATTTGCTAATTCATGTTATTTATAGACATGATAGCGGTCTTCCAATATTTGAGGGGCTGCCACAGGGAGGAAGGGGTCAAGCTATTTTCTAAAGCACCTGTAGGCCAGACAAGGAATAATGGATGGAAACTGAACAAGGAGAGATTTAACCTGGAAATAAGAAGAAACTTTCTGACAGTGAGAACAATCAACCAATGGAACAGCTTGCCCTCGGAAACTGTGGGAGTGCCATCACTTGAGACTTTCAAGAAGGGATTGGACTGCCATTTGTCAGAAATGGTGTAGGGTCTCCCGCTTGGGCAGGGGATTGGACTAGATTACCTACAAGGTCCCTTCCAACTCTGATTATCTGTTAAATCTGTTAAATCTTTTATTCCTTTTATTTTCCAAGTTAGTCTTCTATATCTAACATTCATAACCAAGGGAAGCTGAAAGTATTGACCTTCACTCGCATCATGGTTTTAATCAATTGAAGTTTTCACATAACATTTTTTAGTAATATAGAAAATGGGTAGACTTAATTGTATTTGTATCATAAGCAGCATCTCTTACTAATATTAGAAAGAGTAAGCAACAGGTACAAGAAAAACAAAAGTTTTATTCAGGTATACCAGAGGCTGTCTTGCAAACCTGAGGCTTGCAATGTACAGATGTACAGTGAAGCATATGCAATGTACAGATGCATAATCAAGGGAACTAATCCAACTAGGTCTTCTGATGTCCAACACCTGTTCAAACAGGAGACTCTATACCATTTGAGACAGTTGGCTGTCCAGTCTCTTCTTAAATGCTTCCTGTGATGGAGCACTCACAACTTCTGAAGGAAGTTGAAGGGAAATATAAACATAAATGTAAGAAAAATCTAAGAGAAGCATCCTTATATTTCTTGGCATCAAGAACAAGAGGTTTCTGTTCATACAGTTCATAAAATTGATGTTGACCTATTTACCATTTTTTAAAAATTCCACAAAATCTCTTGCTTTCCTTGCTGATATTTGTAAGATGAAGACACCCATATTTTTCCAATGGTAGTCTCTCATTTTTGAAACTCCTCCAATAGATTGAGATATAGAGATATAAATAGAAAGATAGATGATGGTGGTGATGATGATAATGTGTGAGTGAGTGAGTGAGTGAGTGAGTGAGTGAGTGAAAGAGAGGGGGAGAGGAGAGAGGGAGGGAGAGAGAGAGAGAGAGAGAAAGAGATTGGTTCATTCTGTAGATTCAATAAGGACAGCAATTATTTTTTTCTTTTAAATTAGATGACTATATTGATGTTTCCTAAAATTGTAGCTAATGGATGTTATATTGTTTAATCATTTTAGTGTATTTTTTCTTATCTCTTTAGAGAAGTGAGTAGGATCTGTTGGTTCATGCTGACCAATAATAATATTTACTGGTGGTAGACTTGACTTACAAATGTTTCCACTGTAATTTATGAACAAAGACCACCCCTGGGTTAATGAACACCAATAAATAAAAACTGTAAACCTTCCTTATTTCTACTTCTCTAAATTTTTCTGTTTGGTCTTACATATTTTCCCGTCATGAAAACATGGAGAATTATAAACAATATTGAGCCTTACTCCATCTTGAATATTAACAAATTTATTATGCTGTAATTTTTCATGGCGCCAAGACTATTTCATTGGATCTATGTTATCTCTGGCCCCTGCACAATGCATTTTTCAGTCTTCGAGGTCCTATATGGTTTTTTTTTTTTTTTTGCTTCAACTGATTAATGTAGTTTACCTTTCTAGAATTTAACTATATTGGCTATTTTTTAATAACTGGGGAAAGTTTCCTGATGAACCTAATGTGGTTCTACATATCTTGAACATCTTTAGAAGGACTGTTTAATGGCTAAGAGTTACAATTAACATTTGGAGAAAGATTGAAAGTTAACTGAGTAGTGTGTTCTAAATATTCCCTATTTCAAAATGGCAATAAATCATTTTATCATATTTTAATAATAATGGTAACAGTGGTGGTTTTCAAAGTGGTTTACCACCAGTTCGGTGGGCATGGCTGGGTGGGCACACTTTGCATATGCGCACACACTTTGCATATGCGCAGGTATTTTCCTACTCACCTCCTGCATTCCTGCACTTTCCCTGTGTCTTCAACAGCTGATGTGCGGCAATCTGCTATGCCACGCAAAAACAGCTGTGCTTCAAAAGCAGGAAATAAAGATCAGCATGGGAGCCTGGGCAGGCAGGTGAGCCCAACAGCAGATTGTCTGAGAGAACCAGTTTGGTCTCAGCTGATCTTCAGAGCTACCGGGTTGGCAGAACCAAGCTGAACCGATAGTATCCCACCTCTGAATGGTAAAAAGGAACATTGGGGCACAGAAAAGTGATGTTTGGGAGGTCTCTTAAGTCCTGGCTGCCATCATGAACACCAATCATTATGAAACCATTTTGCTTCTGGAGCTGAACCATACAGGTAGTCTTGACTTACTACCAGTCACTTAGTTACAACAGACCCACCCACCCTCCTAAAAAAAAAAGCTTAGGACCCAGATTTGATGTTCTGATGGATGCCCAACCCAGCCATCACATGACTACATTTTGGCACTCGGCAACATGCATTTATGATTGTTTGCAGTGACCTGCATTCATGTGACCACAATTTACAATATTTTTGCCAGAAATTGTCATTTACTTCTGGTTTCCAGTAAAAAAATGTCTCAAAGCAAAATTAGCGACAGTGAAATTTGCTTTATAACCATCATGTTCCCTTAACAATTGCTGCAAATGCTCATAAAAATCAGAGGTGGCATAGAATGACCAGCTTAATGACCATCATGACATATGAATGTAATTGTGGGCTCAGTTGTCATTGTCAGTAAAGGACTATCTATCATTGTTGGTTTGAAAGGAAAGTTTTCTTGAAATCTTTACTGATTTGCCAAGTTCTAGATTCAGTGGCATAAGTGACCCTATAAGACAAACAAAATTAATTGGAATATGGAAAATTCAAACAAGATCTACATTCATCACTTTTAGGCAATAAATAATTTAATAATATGACATTTATGATATATTTATTTAATATGATATTTATATTTAAAAGGGAGAAGGTATCTTAGGTGCAAATTATAGCTGTCTAACACAAACAGAACCCTTAAACATATGTGGTCAATTCATCGAATAGTAAAAAGTAAAATTTCTCTTTAAAGTACATACTGCTCTCCATCCATAAGGAAGGATCACAGCTCAATGGTAGTAGGCATGCTTTGCCTATAGAAGGTCACATATTCAATCCCAGGCACCTCAAAGGAGAGCTGTTGAACGAGGCCCATGTTTAAAACCATGGGAAATCAGTGCCATATTTACAGAAGGAATCTATCTCTTTGAAGATCAGTTCTCTGATAATTTTGCTATGTTCTTAAAGGGAGAAGAGAGTCAGAGAGAGGAGGGAGATGTATCTTCTCTGCACAAGCTGACATGCTAGCCTATTTATTGTGCTCATATGTGGTAATATATCCATCATATTCTGCAAGTTCTTGTACAGCTTTGTAAGATCTGGGGGTATCACAAACGCTCCTCATGAGGGCAGTAGTGTCTTTATGATGAGAGTTTGATCCTGTTATGATCTGCTAAAGCTCAGAGACCAGGAATCTGTGTGGGAGTTCACAGTACCTATCCGAGCCATTCCCATGAGACCTTTGGTGCCCTGCTTTCTCACGGGAACTTTATCACCTTCGCTGAGGCCTAGCTAGATAATGTTGCTGAGCTAATGTTGAAGTCATTGTTTTGATTTTGTATTTGCATTTTCTTAATAAATACTGCTACTCGAGGGCTCTCGGGCTGGCAGTTGCTCAGACGTCTTCCCTGCGTCTCCCATCATTTTTCAATTGCCAGTCCATCACAAGTGGTGACCCCGACGTGATAGTTTGGAAGGCTATACGTTTTGGCGTGATAGCTTGAAAGCTATACGCTTCCCGCATCCTATACTCATCGTCATGCGGACGTCGACTGGGCCCTCATCTTCTTCGCTGGACGGAGACAGATTCTTTTCGTGAGTATGGGGGAAGGTCTCTCGAAAGCTCAGACAAAGCACCTTAGGGAAATGAGAGAGATCGCTGGGAATAGTTTTAAGTTTGGAGTTCATAGTAGAGGACATGAAGTAGGAAAGAAAGAAATAGAGGACTTATTACAGTATGTTTGGAAACATATTCCGTGTTATCCAGAGGGAGGTAGTATTAAAGTAGAGCGCTGGAGAAAGATAGGGAAATTTTTGCACGAGGAGCCTCGTGCCCTTCTTCAATTTTGTTAACCTGGAGGGTGGTTATGGATGCATTAGCTACGCATGAACAACCGCTCCTATCACCCCCGAAGAAGGTTTGCCGCCTTACAATGCGCGGTACGTATATTGCCACCGACAGCACCTCCAGATAAATCCAGAGGGCTGTCAGGCACTGAAAAATACTTTGTCAGAAGAGAAGAGTTTGCCTTTAAGAGTTCAAGTAGATGCAGTTACTGCAGCTATTCAAGAAGCAACAGATAGAGGGAATTATCAGGAGATGATTTGGTAGATTTTGGAGTGGAGATTCAACTTAATCCAGTAGAAATTGGTGTGGACGTTGCTTTAAATCAACAGAGAGATGGAATGCCTGAGGAGGGGTTCATTCTTCTCCCACAGTTAATTTTTCAAGCCGTACGGACTCTCCCTGACGGCGAAGGTGGTGAGAAGACCTTTACTAACATCAAACAAGGAAACAATGAACCCTATGAAAATTTCATTAGCAGATTGAAAGTGGCTATTGAAAGGCAAATTGACAATCAATTTGCCCGGAATGAATTGCTTTTGAAGTTAGCAGTAGATCAGGCTAACGCAGATTGCCAAAAGGTGGGGAGTCAGACTTTTAACATGGAGACTTTAGTTCTGGCTCTCCGGGCAGGAAATGCTAAAAAGAAACTTTTTCAATTGCGGGAAGCCTGGACATTTTAAAGCGCAATGTCGGGCTCCTGGGGGGTCAAAGTCAGCAAAATGAGAGATCAATGGGACAGGTGTGACCTAAATCAGTAAATCAGCCTATATCAGATGCTCCTACAGTCTTTACTGATGGAGGGAAAGTTTTTGGTGCTTGTGTTTGGAAAGATAAATTTGGAATTTGGCATACAAAAGTGACATCAGAGCAGAAGTCTGCCCAACAGGCAGAACTTGCTGCTGTGGTTTTGGCTTTTCAAAATTTTCAAAATCAGGATTTTAATCTAATAGTGGATTCTTTGTATGTATATAATTTGTTACCCTTTGTAGCAGGTTCTTATTTGTCTCCTGGAATATCACCTAATATTCTACGTTTGCTTTTGTTGTTGCAAGAATGTTTGGAGCAGCGTATGAATGTGTGTTTTATTGCTCATATCCGTAGTCATAGTAATTTACCTGGAATTTTATCACAAGGCAATGCCAAAGCTGACAGTGCTGTAACTTCAGTTCTCACTGTCCAGCCATGGGACAGCCATAGTTATTTTCATCAAAATGCTAAAGCGTTGGCACATCAATTCAAGCTTACTGCTGCAGAAGCTGCTGCCATAATTCAACAATGTCCAACTTGTTCAAAGCAAGGCACAGCTATTCCTATGGGAGTCAACCCCAGGGGTTGAAACCTTCAATGATTTGGCAAATGGATGTTACTCAGTATCCATCATTTGCACCTTGGAAGTATATACATGTGACTGTGGATACTTATTCAGGATTTCTAATGGCTACTCCTCAAAGAGGTGAAGCGGTTAAACATGTCATCAATCATTGCATTAAGACATTTTCAGTTGCTGGTACGCCTCAAACTTTAAAAACAGACAATGGTGCGGCTTATCGGAGCACAGTCTTTGATCAGTTTTGCAAACAGTGGTCCGTGGAACATAAATTTGGAATTCCATACAATTCCACAGGACAAGCTATTGTGGAGCGTTATAATGGCACGCTCAAGAACATGTTAGCTAAATTAAATAAAAAAGGAGGGAAGCTCCTGGGGCTTCCGGCAATTCAAGATCATTTAAATCTTGCTTTGTATACTTTAAATTTTTTAAATTTGTCTGGTAACCCCTGCGGCGCAGCGCCAGCAGGCATTTTTCTTCCCTTCTACAGATGCAGTGAGGCCTCGAGTGTTGGTGCAATTCCTTCCGGATCCGGCATGGGTTCCCGCTGAGCTGATTACGTGGGGACGTGGTTATGCAGCAGTAGAACATCTTGGTCAAATTCGTTGGGTTCCTGGTCGATGTATCCGGCCTGATCATTCACAAGTGCCTTCGCAGGTGCCAGTGAGGATGTTCCTGATTCTCAGGATGGCGTTCCTGTGGTTCCTGATTCCGTTCCTGAGGTTCCTGATTCTCAGGATGGCGTTTCCGTGGTTCCTGATTCTCTTGATGCCGGCAGTCCAGGCGTGGCGCTGTGAAAGCTGGGAAAAGATGACTGCTTATCCGAGGTTATCAACTTGTATGCAGCAGGTTCCTTTGGGGAATCGGACTAAATTAATCTGCAAACAGCGGCATCTTTTGATTTTTCCAGCATATTGGTCCTGGCATAAGGGTCAAGACATTCTTTACTCGGGACCTGATAAGGATATTATATCTTCAGCCTGTGCTACAACTCTGATTCTGTTTAATGTTTCTGTTTCAGACTATGGACAATATTGGTGTCAATTGGAGTTGCCTAAGTTACTTTACACAACTTCTTTTTCCATTCGTCTTATGCCTCCACGGACTCTAATGCGGAGGCGGAGAGCTGCTATTATCTCAGAAACTAGAGACCTTGGTGATAATTTATGGAAGGAAAATTCCTACATCAAGGACGTTCGGATTGCAGCAAAGAGTTTAAATGTAACTAATTGTTAGCTTTGTATGCATGTACCCACCTTTTGGAATAGCTATGAACTATAGAGATATTCATATTTTAAATAATTTTACTGTTGCTATGTTTTATGATACTGTTGAGAATATTAAGATGTTAAATGAAGAAGTGTCTGAAATTCGCCAAGTTACTTTATGCTTTAGATATAATGTTAGGAGTTTGTGCTTTAATTCATTCATATTGTTGTGTTTTTATACATAATTATGAGCCTAACATTACAAGAACTGTTCATGATATGGAAGACCGCATAGCCGAACACGAAGCAGGAAAAGATGGCTTCAATAAGTCACTTTGGGCTTTGCTATGGGATTGGCTTCCTGACAGCTCATGGTTACATTTATTGTTTCAATTAGTTGTAATAATTGTTATTACACTTATTATGTTATGTTGCTGTATTCAATGTATTCCTAATCTATTTCAAATGTGTGCCTCAGCCTTAAGTGTACGAAACCAAGTTTGCGAGGGAACTGTGTATTTTGCCACTGAAACACCCCTATCTTTGAATAAATAAAAAGGAGGGAATGTGGTAATATATCCATCATATTCTGCAAGTTCTTGTACAGCTTTGTAAGATCTGGGGTATCACAAACGCTCCTCATGAGGGCAGTAGTGTCTTTATGATGAGAGTTTGATCCTGTTATGATCTGCTAAAGCTCAGAGACCAGGAATCTGTGTGGGAGTTCACAGTACCTATCCGAGCCATTCCCATGAGACCTTTGGTGCCCTGCTTTCTCACGGGAACTTTATCACCTTCGCTGAGGCCTAGCTAGATAATGTTGCTGAGCTAATGTTGAAGTCATTGTTTTGATTTTGTATTTGCATTTTCTTAATAAATACTGCTACTCGAGGGCTCTCGGGGCTGGCAGTTGCTCAGACGTCTTCCCTGCGTCTCCCATCATTTTTTCAATTGCCAGTCCATCACACTCATATTCATGTAATTATTCATTTAAAATTCAGGTCCTGACCTTGTGCTTATGCATCACTGAGGGTGACAAAAATCATTTAACATCAACTGTAAGATGAAATGTTCCCTTTCTCCACCCCCTTTTATAGAACGACAATAAAATAAAAGGGAACATGAGTAATTATCCTTCAACTGTAGGCATCTCTGGGTGCTCACCTAGATAGCTTAGATATCTACAGCATCTGCATTTCTGGCATTGCTCATCTAGTGATATCACATATAAACAGATCAGCCAGTTGCAAATAATACACACTAAAGCCTTTCAACCTCTAGATGTGTTGGGACTATATATCACAAAATTCAGTGGCCATGTGGACATTGACATATACGTCCTGCTCAGAAGGCTTAGACTTAGGCCTCAATAGGGCTGTTGACATTGCATACTAGGGCTTTCTGTACCTCCTTGTATCCTGTTGATCATCTTTGTGCTTGCTTGATCTGAGTCTATCCCAAGCTTCATGCCGGCCTTACCTCAGTCTATTTCAAACTTTTCACTAATTCCTTCATTCCCATAGTAAAATTGCTGCATTCCTGTATAGCTTAATTGCCATAACTAGCGTACATTTCCAGAGGTATGTAAAATATGAATGAGCCTAATCTTATTACATGTATTTCAAAAAGGTAAGCTAGTAAAATGAAGATGTAAAAGCTGGAGACTTCCCTTGATTTCTTTTCCACAAACTACTACCCAGTGATTAACGTGTTATTCCATGATGCTCTTAGTTTCATTCACCATTCTACAGTTCTTTAATAGGCATTATTAAAAAATCAAGATAAGATCTCTTTTCCAATCTCGGAGTCTTTTGCTCTGTACTCAGAGCAACCTTAGAGCAACCAACATCTGGATGAACAAAGAATTATCTCTGAATTAAGACACCCTTCCATCAATGTCCATGAAACTAAAACATGCTACAATGTATTTGGGCCACATGCCATCAGTTGACATTAACATAGATTGTTGAAACTGTTAGCTATAGATTAGCACATCTAATATTTTCTTTTCTGCATTTAGTGTCACACTTTTACAGCACTTTCTTTTCTTGCAACTCCTTTCAGGATCTGAACACTTCCAATGAAATATGAACAGGTAAGCTGGTGATTCAGAGTTCATTACCATATCCCTTACATTCTTATTGCTGGCACTAAGTATTCTATTAACGGAAACCATAAATCAAATTGGAGTTCATTTTGTCAGAATTAATCTGGAAGTACTCCTCAGTGCTCATGGAAGTGCAGATTTACAGCCTTCTAACTGCTAAGAAGAATTTGGCCCATTATTTCTCCTCTTTTTGCCCTCAATTGCTGGTTTAATTGAAAGGCTGTGGTTGCAAGAAGAAATAGACTATAGTGCTTTTGAAATTTTATGAGCTCTGTTGACCTTTCCAGAGTAGCTTTATCTTTCTTCACCTCAAGCAATGTTGACTAGGCTCATACTATTCATGTTCTGTAAGGATTAGCCTGCAACTCCACCAGGTTTCTTGCATGAGTCGATAAAAAAAGATCTGATTGTCACCAGATAGTTCCAACTTCAACTTGTATGAAAATAAATCAATTCAAAAAAATTTTAAAAAAAATAAATCATTTTTTTTAGTTCTGTTAGGTACACCTTTTCCTTCTACTTACAATAAAGAAGATGGAATTATAAGAATGTGTTTTTATGATACTTTGCTCAGCTAGTTAAGAGAAACAAAAAACTTAATCAGTACATTGAAATGCAACACTGGAGCAAAATCTACTTTTTATTAAATCATATACTTTTTTATATAATTCTAACCAGCAGCATATAATTTCATCTGAGTTTATGAAGGTGGGAATTGTACACTCCTCAGAACTGATTTTAACTGGAACAGCTTGGAAGTCTTGTAAAATAAATAAAAAATACATCATTATTCAAAGTCAAAATTATGATTTATTGTTTTATAAATCAAATCAGCTGATTCATTCACAACAATGTACAAAATAAAAATAGTCAGGAGGGCTCCTTGGTGCTCTCTGAGCTTGCTTGTTTTCTTGCCCAAATTAGGTAACATCATCAGTGCTAGTCAATACAATACCAACAGAAGAAGCCAATAACCTGGAGAGTAATATATCAATAAATTACCACAGGAAAGAGACTTTCTAACTTAGGGACTAGGGAAAATCTAGGGCTTCAAAGCGCATTTCAAAGAGTCAGAGCAACTTGAACTTTACAGTGCTGTGTCAGAGAAAACCTGTCCCTTAGGTTTCATCAGATGGAACCTGGAATATGTATTTTCTATCAGATCGTATTGGATGAGTCAAACAATAGCCAGAACATATATCCAAGGATATTAAGGGTTAATTTGTTAATACATTTCAAAGTAAATCATCAATCTTGATGTCTTGGAAATTTTGTTCCATGAAATAGAAACCTAGTTGTTAGGCACTTGGATATGAGTCTTTCTCAATTATTTCTACTTGACCCTACCTACAAAATGAGAGAAAAATGTCATAGACATGTTTCTGACAGTTTTTTACAATTTCTGTTTCAAATGAGCCTGAATACTTATGCAAAGAGGAGATATTCTCTCCACAGGCTTACAAATCATGGAATCCTTTTGAGAATTCTTTAAAAGGAAAAGCTCCAGTGAGCAGATCAGGAAAATCTCACTCTCAAATAAAAAGATAGTAAGAAACCATTACACAAACATGAAGCAGTCAAGATTAAGATAATATTAGTAAAGCCATAGCCACAGCTGTGCAGGATGACTTCAAAGGCATCTTACATGGTTCGATTATTAGACTCCCTAGGAGTGACAGAGATAAGGTATTCTGCCAAGACAGCAAAACCGGAGCTGCATTTCTAGACAATAGGATGAGCAAGCAATGGGCAAGTGTTGATTTGAATTCCTTATTACTCCAATCCATTTATTGAGAGCCTAAGCAAAAACCTTAGAGAAAACCAATATGGGCTGAAAGACAAGTTATGATATGATGATGGATTGGAAGTATAAACGGAAGTCTTGTTAACTGTTCTGCTTCTGTGAAGTTTTGCTCAGGGTAATAGTCAGATCACAATAGTCAGAAGGAACTCTTTGCTGATCATAAAGCTCACTGAGTGGTCTTGGATAGGCTACTGTACTATCCCTCAGTCTAATCTTCTTCACAAGAGGCCTTGTGAATATGACAAAAGACACACACAATGTCGCTTTCGCCTAGAAGGATGGAAGCAAAAAGGAAGCTACTTTTTGCATTTTGAAAAAAAATATTACATCTAGAAATACTTTTATTTCTGCAAGCATATATACCACTGAAGTAATACCAAACAGGTTCAAGGAAGGTTTACCCCTGCCCATCCTTCAGTACAAACATATAGGTTTGTACTGCTAATTGTCATTTCTCTTTTGCCTTGAATATATCCAATCTGACCTTGGTTTCTAGAACTATAGGATTCTTCTCTATCTAATTTATCTTTGTTTAATTAAAGAGATATGCTTATTTAATTAAGTGCTTCTTAATACTGGCAGCTTTGATCTCATTATTTTTTCATCATGAAAAGGAGTACTAAATAATGCATGTCTCTATATTTAGTAGGCAGTTATCTATTTTTCAGGAAGACTTAATTTATGATTCCTTTTATCAGTAATAAATTTGCTTTTGGTCTCCATCCCCCATCTCAAAATTCATAAGCGTGAGATATGCTTTCTCAAGCAGAGGCATGTTGAAATCATGCTCCTTCAGAGCACTAAGCTATTAGCCATCACTTTTTTTAAAAAAAAGACAGCTATTTAAATCTCAGCTTGTCTTGACTGATGCTAATCAGTATGTATTCTCCAGCATCTGAAGCAATTATTAGCCAGCTTTATTAACCTATTTTTAAAAGCATTGATCGCTTCTCTAGGGCATAATGTTTAAAGCAAAGAGTTTGGGGTTTTTTTCTTAAAATATTTTATTTTAATTTTGATATAATCTGAGCAACGGATTTACAGCTTAGCCCTGAAGTTATATTGTAGTTTTCAAGAGTTTGATAGATAACCTGCATTAGCAACCATGATACATGAGGTTAATTATGATAGAAAGAGAAATTCTCTTTCTCCAGCAGACTTTCTCCAGCAGAGCTTCCTGATCCTTCAACAATTGGGAATCTATATCTTTAGGAGAATGATAAAACCTTTTCTCCTGGAAGTCTCTTGGGGATGGCATTGCCTTCTCTTCTCTTGGGAATAAAAAGAAGGGAAGTGTTATAGAATGAGCTCTTCTGTGAGGTTCATGCATTGCAAAAACAATATGCTCTACTGCAGGGCTGTCAAACTCCTGTCCCATGGGCTGGATACGTCACATGCTGGCCATGCCCTCACCTGGTTTAGCAAAGCGGGGAAAAATCCCGATATGTCATGTGCTCCCACCATGAGGACGTGAGTTTGACACTCCTGCTCTACTGTCTTTTCTATCCTTCAACTTTCTCTTCACTTTCCCATTTACATCACTTCTGAGCAGGATGTGTATGTCATCGTCTACATGGCCACTGAATTTTGTGATATATAGTCCCAACACATCTAGAGGTTAAAAGGCTTTAGTGTGTATTATTTGCAACTGTTTATTTGCAATCTGTTTATATGTGATATCACTAGATGAGCAATGCCAGAAATGCAGATGCTATAGATACCTAAGCTATCTAGGTGAGCACCCAGAGATGCCTACAGTTGAAGGATAATTACTCATGTTCCCTTTTATTTTATTGTCGTTCTATAAAAGGGGGTGGAGAAAAGGAACATTTCATCTTACAGTTGATGTTAAATGATTTTTGTCACCCTCAGTGATGCATAAGCACAAGGTCAGGACCTGAATTTTAAATGAATAATTACATGAATATGAGCACAATAAATAGGCTAGCATGTCAGCTTGTGCAGAGAAGATACATCTCCCTCCTCTCTCTGACTCTCTTCTCCCTTTAAGAACATAGCAAAATTATCAGAGAACGGATCTTCAAAGAGATAGATTCCTTCTGTAAATATTCCTAGTATTAAACTTTGATTCTACCAATTTTTATATACCGTAAATATAGCTCTGTTTAGGAAAATCCAACCAGGAAATAGACTTTATCTGATAAGAGATATTGTAATCCTATCTGTGAAGGTTAATATAATTGCTGCTCTCTACTACCACCTGAGACCCAAGTCTAGAGCTAGATGATTCAGATGATATATCAGCAAATTTGCATGCCTATAAACAGTAAAGGTGAAGACGACTTGTGCAAAATTCTAATTTCTATGAACAGATGAGTGCATGCATTTTCTGTATCAGTTTTCTGTATGTTTATTCATAGTCCATTTCTTCAGTGGTTTGCATATAAATGTGTATCTAAACACTTGAATATGTATTTTTAAATGTACTTTCTTACAGATTTCATTAAAGTATTCATCTTTAAAGTGACACTTGTGATAATGTGCATTTTATGAACATTTAGGTTTTAACAAAAGCCAAAAAAAAGCCACTATGAATGGCACAATAAAGAAATATAAAACCCAAAATATAACTAAAATTCAGCCTGCACACATCTTTAGCCAGGATTAGGCTTTAGCCAGGATTGCTTCATTTCAAAATACGAATGAAACCAGATCCCCGACTATCTGTATTTCCTCTTCCATCTGTGCAGAAATCAAATCTAATGACTGCTATTGCTCAAAGACAAGGTGATGCTACAGGCGCTCATCACTGATTATGCTACTGCTCAACCAGGATATATTCACATGAGTGGCAGTCTGGTATCTGATTCTATATACTACATTTTAGGAATGAAGCAAAAATCTGGGGTTTATATTCTGGAATACATCATCTTCAAATATAAGGTTCTATGATGTATGTCATACTTTAAAAATTCTTCCTGATGATAGCAATATATTGACTGCCAGGAGATGTCTATATTTTTAGATTAGAAAAACCTGATACATCCTGCAATTTACAATTTTATCACCTGTGCATAATGTTTGGTATTGTGCTGCTGATGCTGCTTCTTCTCACCTGCACCGCCCAAGGATTGTGGCAGCTAGGGAAGCCCATGCTGTGACACCGCAAATGATTTTGGCAGAAATTGGGAAAGGATTGCTGCTAAGGAGGGATAATTCATTTGGGCACCTGAGCTGACATTTCCTTTCAGCAGCATAATAGGAGAAGCATTTTAATAGCTTCCCCATGGAAAATATCATTCCAGTATATGTCTTTGATCTATCCCAATACCACATGGTATAGGATGATGGATGACTCACAGGTTGTAAATCATTGTGTATGATCTCTTTTCTGTAAAACCCAGAACCCCTACGCATTGTGCTGTGAAATTTTGGTGGCAAAGATGTAACCAAGAATGCTAGAATTCCCTGATTCGTTTTCTGCAGACCAGACTTAAAACATGTAGCTAAGCATTTGTTTAGAAACAATATATTGAGATGTGTTGTGCTGTAGACATTCACTGCCATTTTTTTATTTTTTTAAAAATGAGTTATAGGATTGCCCATCTTTGGCTATATAACCATGTTGAATCATTTGAGGAGGAAATTTTGAGAGACAATATGCTCCTTTCAGATGGTCTATTCCTTAGTCTTCCTGTTCAAAGATAAAAGGTGTCTCATATATTTCCGTATCTAGTAAATCTGAATAGTTCATGTTAACATTCAAGCATATTTGCTCTCTGAAAGCCTACAGTTCATAATTAATATTTGCCAAGACATTTCTCTGGTTAATTAATGTTGCCAGTAGGTTAAAGGTGAGCAGCTAAAGGGTTTGTAATTTCAGACTTTAGGGAAATAATTCTTTGGGAGGGTGGAGAAAAGAAATGGCAAAGATTAACACTTTGGGGAAATCTCTATGAGAAATGCAAATAACCAGGATTGGCTTCTTTACATTTCAAAAGATACTTCAAAAGTTTGCCTTCTGAAATATATATATATAGAGAAACACACCTAACTGCATACAAATTGATATTCCATTGTGTTTACTTTGCTCTTTTGATGCAAATACAGGAAAGTACCAGACAATCCATGACCTCTTGGATCATAGTTTCAGAGATATTTTCTTACTTAAACAAAGAATGGGTTTTGCTATTACAGGTAGGCAAAAAAGGCAATATGAGTTGGGGTAATTTCTAACTTCCTGTTATCTTCCGCATTGACTTTCCCTGTAGGATGCTAGCAAGGAGCATTACAAATGATGATAATTTTATAACAGGTGAAAGCAGCAGCACTATGGCTGCCAAATTTCAATCCAACAAGACTCGTGGCTCCTGACTTATCATCCCAAAATGTAAATTAGCCTATTTGAGGTATGTTGATTCAAAAATTGTTGCCCTAGAATGCGCCCTTTCATCCAATTAAAAGTTAAAAATAATCAAACAGACATGAATTTTAGTACTATATATGTACAGTAGATACAAGGACAAAGAGACTCCAACTGGAATGCCAATATCTTTAGTGCATCCTTAGAGCATTCCTCAGAAACCATGAGTTTCATTAATTCTCTAGAATGAGTCTTAGCTTTTTAGTCACAAACATTTACTGATGTTTTAAGTGTTATTCTATGTTATTAGAATAACAAAAATTTAATGATACTAATTCCATTAGCAATTCTCCTCTCCCTCTCTCTCTCTCTCTTCCACCTCCCTCTCCACAATGTGAAATAATTTGAAATCAGTATGCTAAGTAATGTAGTGTGATACAATAAATAGAAGCAGGATCTCCTAAAGCTAGACTGTTTTATATATTATTTTCTTATTATTGATGCTCACAACAAATCTGGAAATATGTTTATCAATTAATTTTGTCTGATTTCAGGGAACTGCTGGGAAATATATAGGCACAGATAAGAGTATTCTTGGGAACATCATTTTAATTGTTTGTATTTTATTTAGCAAAGAAATAACAGAGAATCCCATCTTTAATTGTTTTTTGCTTTATTTTCATTTTACTTTTAATTTCAAAGCAATACTCGTGTTTTTTTTCTAAATGAGTGTTTGGAAATTAGGTGCAATCTATAGTTTTAGGGTAAGTTATCTTCTATTGGTTCCAAAGAGATTCATTCATTCATTCATAATGGATAAAATCTACCTAAACTTAGCAGGAGATCCCCAAATGGAGCTGTTACAATATTGTGGAATCTCTCCCATGGTAGAGCAGAGTAGGAAGCAGCAAAAAGCTGACAAACTGTAGCCAGAATTCCTGTTGTGTGATAGAATTGAGTTCATTAAGTCTAGGAAGAACGTCTCTAACATCTAGAGTAGTTATTTTGTCTGGGCACTTTACACCAAACAAGGGCAAAATTATGGGTGACATTTTTTGTGAATTTCCTATAATCTCCATCTCCGTAATTAATTTTCTTTGGAACTTGTAAGGCTTTGTGTTTTGATCCACAAGGGTAAACATGTGGAACAGATAAACAATGGGTGGAGTTTGGAAAAGAAAAATAGCATTAATTAGAGCGTGTTAATTACTCCCTCCCCAATTTCATTTTCCCAGAGACAAATAAATTGTCAGTGAAGACATAAAGCTTTTAAACACAAAGAATGTTAATTAGATACCAAGAACAGCAGTGGAAAGCTAGGACATTAGGAGATAGCACCTAAGGCAAATAACACATCAATAGTAACATCTATTCAAAGAACATAGATTTTGCCTAGCTCAGTGAACTCTTGTCTTTATAATACTACCCTCATCACCATACATATCCAATTGGCTATTCTACTATACTGATCATAGATGTAATATAATTGCCATTAAACTACAGTATATATAATCTGTGTTTTACATTTGCAACAATACCCCTTTGGGGTTTGTCTTTGTTGATTCAAGTACTGTAATAAAATATTTGGGGTTCAGTGAAAGAGATATTTCATCCCTGTTATTAAGGAACTTCTTGTGGAAATTTCTCCTACAGTTTATTGGCAGTCTTAGTTTTGATCAATACTCACTCAGAGAGTTATTTTAATAGGATTATTCACACGGAGACATGCATGCATATACATCAAATAGAAAGTGGACATAAACAGACACCCACAGTTTAGTCCACCAGAAGTATTAAATTAAAACCTTTGATATCTTTGGCCAGATTAACCCTGTTGAGGGTACCAAATTGAGAAAGATCTAAATCATATCTACAGTCGTCAGATTCATGTTCATATCCAGCCTTCTATAGTATGAAAATTCCTCACTGCTTATCCTCATTATGTCTCCTCTATCGCATTCCCAGTTCACTGCAAAAACATCCTAGAGCCTGTAGGTACATGCCTGTGGCAGCACAGCATTAAAATCATAACCCTCCATTTCCTCCCTTCCTTCCTTCCTAACATAAGGCAATCTATCTCTCATTAATTGATAGTCATATATTAAATCTATCTAGGTATCTATCTTTTCCACTAGACAGACCTCTGCCTTTCTTATAGTTTTATGTATAGTCAATTAGGAAATGTCTGCCTAAGCCTCTTCCAAATATTATCATGCTCTGGACTTGAAAAATGTTACAGTCCTTTTTGCCTAGGGCAGTGGAGCCTACATATCTATGTCAAGATCATCCCTTTTTCTCTATCTATCCATCCATCCATCCATCCATCCATCGGCTCAACTACATTCATTCATTCAAGTGGCCTTTTACAGCACTCTGCTTTAGAGCTAGAAGGATTGAATGGCTGCAGAATTTATTTATTTATTGGATTAAGATGATTGCCCAACACACAAAACATGTCTCCAGGTAGCAAACAGCAATAAAACAGAATTAGAGAATCACCAGTAGCAGAATATCCAGAAAGTAGACAGTACCTCAGGGATTAACCAGGTCTGCAGAGGCAAGCAAGGTTGGGGCCAGTAAAATATCAGGTTTTTTCTTACAAGAATTAAGAAGCTATTCTGGGGAGAAAGTGATATACAAGGGATGCAATCATTAGAAAACAAAACAAGAGATAAAATATAATCTTGGGAGAGGCATTTCCAGTTTGAATTGGCTTTGTTGTTTTTCTGCTTTTTATTGTATTGTTTACAAGCACATTGACATGATCCATTATTATTTTTAAAAAGCCTCTGTTACAGCTCTAATTACATTTGTTGGACAATTAAGATAATTCTGTCAATATTGTAAATACATCCTTCCTTCTTTGAAACTGATCAAAGGTGAAGAAAAATTATTTTGTGCATGCAAAAACTCATTTAGCAGTTGTATAGAAAGTATGGAATTTACATTGATGCACAGACAATGCATATGTCTTTCAGTCTGTCTATCTCTTTCTTCATTCACATTCTGAATTTTACTTGTTCTCACAACTCTTATTTCCTCTTTTACCGGAGCCATTTTGGTCTTCTTAGAAAGGTCAGTGAGGTTTTCAGTAAACAAGAATCCAGTATGGACTTCTCTGACAAAATGTATTCTTGCTATTGCAGCATAATTTCCAGAGGAGGAGGAGATTTTTTTTCTTGATGCACCGCACTAGTCCAAAGAGATTGCAAGGACATAAAACAAAGACTGAACTAGAAAGAACATTTTGGAGTCAGTAAAAAAAAAAAAAAAATCTTGCTCATAACTTGATTGTATTTCACTGAGCAAGCAAATCTACCCAAAGCTCATTTTCCTTTTGAATGCTCCAACTTGTATTTTAACTACTTGGACTGCCCTCTAGTATGATAGAAATAATAATCACAAGGAATGAGATGAGGAAGGGAGTTATTACATTTTTAAGTCACCAGAGTACAATCCATGAAATGCTGCAAAATTTGTACAGATTTTTTGACTGCTTCCAGCATGTCTGTTTTATGATGACATGTAGACTTCTCCCTGTTTCTTTGGATTTAAACAAAGTAATTTTGGTTTCTGATTAATAAAACATTAACATAGCACTATGTCATGTTTTCAATGTACAATTCATAAAACTGAAGGACAGATTTGATGGCTTTAGGGTTCCTTTTCTGGAAGAAATTCTGTTGACAAAGAGAGGAATCACATGTCAGATCTATCCAATTTGTCACCTAGCAACTCTATGGGCATTTCTGCCTAGCTGTGCATTTCCTACACTGCTCCTGGCTTTGAAAAATAGCTGATGTAGAATTCCCATCCATATTGCTTTGTATTGATAACTATAGTAGGCTGGTGCTCACGCTAGATTAGGAACCACACAGCACCTGACATTTTCCTTTTTCTAGTACTTTCCAACCTCAAAGAAATCAAGTGTTATTGGATGCTATAGTATGGATAGTTTTCCTTGTGCCTGCCATTTCCTTTCAGGGATTGGTCCTGCCTCACAAGATGCCTATTTTTATTCATAGGTCCCCTTCTCTCACTTGCTTTTGTGGTCCTATTTCAGGAGCTAGTGCAGTTTAGGTTAACTGCTGAAGAGCTTGATGTTCTCCAGGGATAAAGGAGCAGTGTAAATGCTTGAATGAGATCACAAATGGGAGAGAGTTTGTTGGGAATATAAGTCACCTAACAGGTATTTGGGTTAGAAATATATAAACCAGGATAAACATTTTAAAACTGTATCTTTAAGAAAATGCAAAACTGTAATTAGGTGTGGTTTCTCAAATGGCCATAAGATGGAGCCAGAAACCTGGGTTGTCTTAGTCTTAATCTCAGAACAGAGTGTGTCTCAGTCTCTGTTTCCTTCTGTTGGAAAGTATTGCCGTTCCTCCATTTTTCCTAATTGACTAATATTTCCGGATTTAATGTAAGTCTGATACTGAACTGTTTTTGATACTGGAATTTGTTATTGGGTTATCCCTGGATGAAAACTGACTGATTTTACCTGTGAATGATTTTGGATTGCTTATTTTGGACTTTGTTTAACGTTTCTGGAAGTAAAAACCTACATTTACTGTACAGTGTATCTGTGTGCTGTGTGTGTATTATTCAAACACTACTCTCAAATACATCTCCCTGTATGTGGTCATTCTCCTAACGGGGAATTACCTCAACAAAGTTGAGAGATAAAAAGTAAAGACTTTGTAATATTTAAAAATGATAAAATTGTAGAGTGTAAGAGAGGACAAGGATCTTCTAACCTATATCATTTCCCATGTATAGGGAAAACCTTCATTTAAATATTCCACAAGGTGGCTGGTCAGTCTCCACAGGTAGACTCATCATATTGTGAATTAGCATCATTTACACTCAAAATAACCATTTGACATCTATTTTTTGTTTATTAAAGAGAGGTTTATTTTCAATTTAGCCAATTTGAAAAGCAGGAAAGAAAGCTTACATGCAACCAGCTGGATCATTTGACTTCAAAGATATCTGTTCCCTTGCTTCATTTTAAAGAATATTGAAAAACTGATTGACTGAATTCCCATTTTATGTCTTAGTGACATAGCTACAATAAAAACTTCAGTACAAATGTATTCTTAAGCTAATCTAAACAGTACAGATCTATGTTACTCAAACATATTATGAACTTAAGTTCATAAGTCTATAAGCACTATTTGGTGATTGCCTCACAGTCTTCATTTTTAGGCACTATCATTTCTAAGGATCAGGGACAATTCCATTTTATGTATGCATGTAAATGAGCCATCCCATTTTCATTTCTGACTGCAAACATTTCTGAATTGTGTAGTGCATCCCCCCAGAAAACATGTGTTGTATAAAGTGACATATAGTATCTGTGTATTAGCAAAGATTGTGTAACAGCCTGTTCTCCCTCATGAACATCCTCACATGTAGTTACTAAGAGACTCAAAACAAGGTGATCTGTTCTGTTCACCAGATTGGTAGAAGCAGAAAGAGGTAGCTTAGCTTCATTTTTGGCATAAGTGAATGGAAGGGTAGCTGCTGAGCTGGCAAAGATGAAATCTTCAAAAAAGGAACTTCTGAGAAGAAGAAATTTTTAGAAGGAAAGCAGGAGGTTTAATGGCTCGAAATCATAAAGGAGTCTAGGCAGCTACGGGTGTTGAAGCTCACTGTTTTAGGGGAAAAAAATGAAGGCTGAAGATCCTGATATGGGTTGATCAAATTTGCATTGCTGAAAGTCTTTATTGTTTGTGGGATACCTTGGGTAAGACATCTGAAATGGAGAAGGGAACAATCTGAAGGGAACAGCTGAAGCAAAGGAAGGACAGAGATACAGGTGATCTCCATGGGAAAGAGGAAAACTGAGGGAGAGCACATTTGACCAGCCAGATGTTTAACTAAGTGAGAAAGAAAGGGAGGGAAGGGAGAAAGATACCACTCAGTATAATTAGCCATTTTTATTTCTACCAGTAAGTATGAAGTAGGAATAAAACACTGAATTCTAGTTATATTTAGCTGTTTGGCTGGAAAGTGGACGTTTCATGTATCTGATAAAGAATGCTTCATTTTAGAGTGCTTTACCAGTTGTAAATAAACCTCTGATTTATTACCATTGTATTATTTCCCCTGTTACTTATCAATCAGGAGAGTAGAAAGCACGAAGAGCAGTGGAGACACCTCACACACCTTCAAGCAAGCATAAAAAGTGTGACTGTTCCCTAAGACCTTGGGTTAGAGTACTGGCCAGGCTCTTTCTGAGTTGGAAGTGACATAGAGATGTGTCTTTTTTTTTTTTTTGCACTGTTCTCTTATATCTGTTGGGCTTTTTATATTATGTTGCTTTTATGTTGCCACCCTTGTCCAACTGCAGGAAATAGCCATACCCTTGATTCTCATGAGATGCTAGCAGGATTAGGATCATAGAGTGTTTACCACATGAAAAGGCATGATTCCTGACTCTAACAAGGTGACATTATTTAATGGAAGGAACCCTGAGCATATCCTCCCTGCTGGTTCTGAAGGGGAAAGGAGAAACATCTGAGAAACAACATGCAGTCCTGTAAATAGCCTGCCTCCACACCATCTGGGTCAGGGGTCTTCAAACTTGGCAGCTTTAAGACTTCAACTCCCAGAATTCCTCCTCCAGTCATGTTAGCTCAGGAATTCTGGGGTTGAAGTCCACAAGTCTTAAACTTGCCAAGTTTGAAGACCCTTGATCTAGGTCTTTATAGGTGGTAGTAAGCACTTTGTGGCATCATTTGGTTTGCCCATGGCAAAGAAATACAGCTGAGTGTCATCAACATACTAACCTCATCCAGCAGCTTCATGTAGATGTTAAATAGGAGTAGGACGGAGAAATCTGAGCACCCATACAGTCAGGCCCTTGAGAGAAATCTTTTATGTTGTCATCAAAACTATAATTTTTCCTGGATAAAAAAGATCAATTACCAACATAAAGCCAAATCAAATCTCATACAGCCATCTATATCATGTCACTGCAGTCCAGAAGTTGGTTTATACCACAGATCCTATTGTATCTTCTGCTATCTGGAAAAGCACCACCAAATTGACTGTTGATACTATATTGTCTGATGATCTCCAACAGCTGAGCAGTGGAGTCTCAGTTTTTGCCATACAACTGATAAGCAGCGTGGCTATAAGCCCAGCTCATAGTTCACTGCTGCTCTAGCCACCATCAAAGGATTCAGACCAAAAGACCTGGATAGCTCTTGTTCTCATCCCAGCTATTCTACAGTTCTGCCTCTCTGATTATCCCAGAGACTGTCACAGTGGGATTGTGCTTCTTCAGGCTTTATATCGTGAGGCAGCACAACTTCCAACTCCTACCACACCTGAAATATATCCACTCAACACCCCACTTTTTTTCACCCCCAACTAAATCCCCCAATTCTTATATGCTCTGCAGATACAAATTCAATCTTGGTATCCTTACAAAATAACTTTTTGTGCCTCCCAAACATCTCAAAGATTATAGAGTCTTTGAGATAGAGTGTCATGCCCCGGTGGAGTCTGACTCTGAGGAAGAGGAAGAACAACCAACAGGGAGTGGGAGTGTGGCTCCAGAGGTGGTAGAGGAGGGTGAGGAAGGGCAGAGTCTGGCTGAGCAGTCAGAGGAGGGTCCAAGCCCATCCCCTATACATCTTAGGTCATGCGGGGAGGAGAGGATCAGGGAAAAGTGAGGTCTACGCAAGAGGAGATTACCATGATCCTCCTCATGACTTGCAGGTGGGAGCTATGCATATAGGTTTTTCAGCTACGTAGTTAGACTTGCTGGAGTCAATTAGTGTTTACCTTGAAAGAGATTTATCTTTGTTGGCGTTCTTCCCATGGACTTTTCTCGATTATTTGCCTGGAGTTTATGATTAGTTATCTCGGCTTGCTTCAGAACTCTCATCAATGCGGTTTATTTTGGTTTTCTGTTAGCCTCATTATTTACTTTTGTGACTTTAAACTGTGCCTAATAAAACAGTGAAGTTAAGTTGAAGGCCTTATTGGACTTTAAATATGTTTTGGGTTTTGGGTTATTTTGAGAGACTACGGGTCATCACATAGTTTATAGTACTCTTCACAATCATGAGAGTGATTGAAATGGTTATGAGCTTACAGCTATCCCTCCCATGTCACGAGTTTATTACAGAAGGACCATGTACAGTTAACAATGTAGGTGCAGCCATTTATAAATGTGCCTAATGTTAATCAAAAGAGTAATTGAATATTGGAAACATAGTCAATTTAGATAAAAAAGCATTGATTTGTTATGACTCATTAACTTGTCAATTGATTATGCCTTATGTTCCATAGCATTTATGTTAATGGATCTGTTCATATCTCACCACTTCTGCACTGGATATGCTGTCTACCTAATTTTTATACCCATCATGTCCAGTAACAATCCTATATCTAATTATACTGTTTGCAAAATGCATTTCTGCATATTTTTCCCCATTGCTACCTTTTTCCTTTTTTTCCCATTAAACAGGAAATGTTCGTTTCTTCTGCTATCTGCATCTGTTTTTGGTCTGTTGGGAAAAAACTTAGCAAGGTATTATCCTCACAGCTCATTAGGGAATTAGTTGTTTATATATGAGTATAGATGCTTTTGGCTTTCCTGTAGGAAAAGACTACCAGTCTTCCAAGAACAGCGCTTAACAAAAATACATTTCTAGCAGTGCAATCAAAGAAAGCAAAGGGCTTTGCATATTAAGGGCTTTTATTTGCACTGTTCTCTCCTTTACATTTTTTTATTGATTAAATTCTCTGATATGTACACCAAGAGAGAACAAGGTAAAGATTTTTAAAGGGTACTTGAGAAATGATTTCTTTTGTTAGTGCTATTCAAGGATCTGTAACTGAAGCTGCATCTTTCAGAGTGGCCACAGAGGCAAAGTAACTAGTGCAGACTCCATAAAAACCGACGTGATCCTCATGATTATATATTTTTGTTTAGAAACACACAGATCCCACAGATTGATCCTGCAAATATAAAGATTCTTTTTTAAAAAAGGATGAGAATGGGAGGAGGTAGAATCCTTTACAATCACAAACCTTTAGGAAAGTTATTTCTATTTGATATTTGGAATTGTGGGGGGAAAAAACTTTGTGTTGAACTAATCCTATTCTTTTGTCTTCATATTTTTGTATGCAAATCTTGATCCATAAAACCATTTCAGTAGAGTTGCTAATGGATTCCATGAATTATATCCCTGTTCTCTATCATGCTAGATTGTAGCATCATTAATCACAGTATTTTGATTTGAAAACTGCAAATTATCGTTTTCTTTTGCATCCCTTGGTAAAACAAGAGCACATTCTAATAGAAGAATGTGCCCCATTTTCTTTTTTGAATCAATATTTAACACTATATCTACTGAAATCTCACTGGAATGTTGGAGGGGGGAAGGTGATATCTCCCCATCTTTTAAAGTCTTATACATCTGCAAATACCGACTCCCCTAAATATGCTGCTTTTTATTATTATTTTTAGTAACCCTGGCTTATGATTGTCTCTGTCAGCATTTATAGTTTATGAGAGATAATTATTTTTTTGAATGCCTATATGGAATCCTAAATTTTTACAGTTCAAAATATAGAACATATTTTCTCAGCTCTGTGATGTACATAGTTCCTTTCCCTCAAAATAGAGCAAATTTAGTTATTTCTAAGTAACAGCCCTTGCATCATGTCAGAGAATTTGGCTGAAAACAGACAAGCTTGATGCCTGATATCTCACTTGAGTTTTCTACCTTCTTCCATTTAACAAACTCTATATCTCTTTCTTTCTCTTTCTTTCTTTCATCATCCATCTGTTCATTCATTCATCCTTTCATTAATTCAATTTGTATAGCCACCCACCTCAAAGCATTGACTCTGGGCAGCAAACAATCATCAAAACAATTAAAATAGTTAAACAGTTAAATACAAAAAAAGAAATTAAATATAAATATATCTCTGCTGATTATACTATGCTTTCCCCCAACTATGTCCAATTTGTCACCTTTCTTCTATTGTACATAGCCTTCTTACATCCACCAGCCTAGAGAGAGGGATAAATATTTAATAACTTTCTGAATCCCAACAGGGGCCCATTGTTATGCAATTTGTTCTCAGTATGCCTTGCTGCCACTTGCATTTCAAACAAAAGAACAAGGAGGGGTAGATATTTTTTCCACTATATGACATGAAAGCTGAGCCAGAGCCTCCTGATAAAGAACAATGCAGGTTCTAGTTTGTGATTCATTCATAATACTATGATTGTCCCACTCAAAACCATTTCAGCAATGAACAAGTGTGACTCAGGTGATTCATTCAATTCAGAGGACTTGGTGTCTCCCTAGCAGAAGCCAGCAGAAGACATTTTCTAATAAAAACAGTACCAGTGAACGAACACACTCACAGAATTCCAAATTTTGATACCCTTTGAGCGAGCTGAGCCATAGAGTCTTGCCACCATTCCCTTCCTGCAAAAAAAGAAAAAAGACGCATATTTCCCCTCTTCAGCTTTTCCTCTTTTCTTATGTTTTATGGGTTTGCAAAACACAAACATTTGTTAGGCCCCTGGTTTACAAGAAATTAGCCAATGATTCCAAAGAAGGATATAAGGATAATTGACATTATCACAAATTATTTTATACTACCATATTTTTCTCAACCTTACTAGATAAACCAAACAGGGAATGTGACCAGATGTAATGGTATGTGAGAATCACCTTGAGGCATGCAAGGAAGAGATGCTGCCTCAGACAAGAGAGGCAGGAGACCACAAACCCTTACTTAGGAAGGACACACCTTAATTAATCAGGGCGTTAAAAGTGACAGTGGAATATTTATATTATCAGATGTGTATGTTTATATTACTATAGTCTTAGAATAAATTAGAATTATCTCATCTGGTTGTGTTATTATTATTATTGCCATATGGCATTGTTACATTAAGCCAAAATACTACAATGCAATTAAGAGTAGTAATTTGGCTGCCAAAGTACCAGCCCTGTACATTGCACTTCCTTTGGTGTCCCACAAAAGGGAGAATTGGCTTTGCACCAGAAAGAAAGACAAGTGGTTGTTCATCCAGTGTCATTCAGTGCCCTCTCCCTGCCCAGAGATGCCTCACAAATGGGCACCGCAACTGGGAAGGTTCAGAGGACAGGAATCTGACAGCCTGCACTGAGTGCCAGCTTATCCTCCCACAGAAGTGATACCTATTTTATCTACTCACATAGAACATGCTTTTAAACTGTTAGGCAGACAGAAGCTTAAGAGAGGACCTCACCCAGACATGCAGTACTAGGACTCTGGAGCAGCAATTGCTTTAGTTTCTTCTGGAGCAAAAATCAAATATTTTGATATTTTGTTTGTAAATCTATGCATTCTGATTGCATCTCTCTATTCCTTAGGATGATCTGCTTCAAGGATCGTAGAATGCATTTACTGTCCCATTTTAAAGTAATGTCAAAAGCTCTACTTTCAGAGGGATAAATCTACTGGATAAATATTTGGTTTAGGAATATATATAATCTACTTTTGGAGGATTATAGCCATTGGATGGCTTTCTGTTTTCCCCACTATGGAACTCTACAAGAACCTTGGCTGTCTAGCATCAAGATTCCAATTAGAAATCAGAAAGGAACAGTTTAAGGGGAAAATTGAAGGAAGCTTGGAAGTCACAGAATTCCAAACCACCCCATTCTCTTAATATGTCCCAACAAAGGAGTATGTTAGTCAGGAGCCTACTATATCTACTTTTATTCCCAGTTGGTTGTGATAGTATGAAGGAAGACATGTATCTCTATTTTCTGCCCTGCAAAAATGATCTCCAGTGTCCCAGAGTTTGATAAGTTTTAATGAGACTTAAGTTGAAATGTTCCTTTTCAAAGTAGGCCATCTGAGAGCCTTGGTGGTGCAATGGTTAGAGTGCAATATTGTAAATTACTTCTGCTGACAGCCAGCTGCCTGCAATTTGGCAGATCGAATCCCACCAGGCTCAAGGTTGACTCAGTCTTCCATCCTTCTGAAGTGGTTAAAATGAGGACTCAGATTGTTGGGGGCAATATGCTGACTCTGTAAACCACTTAGAGAGGGCTGTAAAGCACTATAAAGTGGCATATAAGTCTAAGTGTTATTGCTATTGCTATCTATCATGCGGTCATTATATATTCTCTGGGAGATCAAAGGATTTTATAATCTATAAAAACAGGATGCACAAGTTTCCATTTAAAATCTATTAATTTCATCAGTTCTGTCCTAAGTATTATATGTATCCTAATAAATTGTTAACATAAAAGCCTTTTAAAGACATTCAAAAGTGATTATCTTATGTTTCAATAAATAGAATAGTGAAAGTTATGCAAAATGTCCTTTGTAGGACAAGGGCAAACAAGCAAAAGAGAAGAAAGCCATTGTCAAGATAATGCTGGAAACACTGAAAATGAAAGCTGTTCATTTTGAACAGCTTCACCTTGAATATGACAGTAATTTGCATGCCTGCTAAAATGGGATGTGGGTGCAACAATTTTGAAGTATGATGGATTTATACACAGGAAATCAAGAATAGCAAAGATACATGTTATGTATTAACCATGGACAGAAAAATTCTACAGTTCACCCTAGGGAGATTGGAAGGTGGAAACTTTCATCCAGAATCCTGCAGGAGTGTGGTCCTTTCATTCCTTTTCCTTTCCTTTCCCTTCCTTTCCTGTCATTTCCTTTCCCCTTTCTTGTTTCATTCCATTATTTCTATTATGTCTTGCCAGATCTAGGCTGATGTGTATTTTCCCTGTATTGATAGGGGAGGCCATTATCTGTGAATTGAAGGAGCTTTGGATCTGAAAGCACTAAACACCTTGCTATCCTTTTATAACACATCACACAATCTGACTCTTTTGTCTGCTACAGTATCTAATTTTCAATGAGATAAGGAGCTTAGGAGTTTCCAGCAGGCTTAAGACAGGACATCCCAAGTTGGATCCAGCTTTCCCTATGACAAGAAGCCCTTCCTATGACAAATAACCCCAAAAATATGTTATTAAAATAAAGGACATGTGTGGATTTGTTGGTTTTAATTTTTCCTAGGGATGTGTGAATTAGAATAAATTCAATCAGTTTGGTCTATGTATAGGACTTCTCTCAAATTTCTGTGAACTATTTTGTATTAAATACACATATATTGAATGCCTTCTGTGTTCCTTCCTAACAGGTACTTGCATATTTTCTCATGAAAATTCTCTTGTATATGAAAACCCTTATATATATGTGTGTATAAACTTAAAACACTAAGTAAGTGTACAGCCTTGAGTTAACAGAAAATAAAAGCAAGAAAAAAAATCAAATTATTCAGATAGAAAGAGGATGCCTTGGATATTTTCAGAGGTGATTTGCCCTTTCAGAGGTGATTTGCCTTTCCAAGGGCTGAGAGAGAATGACTAACTGAAAATTCCCAGCTGCCTTTGTGTCTAAGGCAACACTAGAACTTACAGTCTCCCAGTTTTTAGCCTGGTGCCTTAACCCAATACACCAAACTGGCATACTGCATATGCTTTCGGATAATACAGATAATCAGAGTTGGAAGGGACCTTGCAACAAATGGTAGTCCAATCTCTTTTTGAAAGTCTCAAGTGATGGCACTCCCACAACTTCCGAGGGCAAACTGTTCCATTGGTTGATTGTTCTCACTGTCAGAAAGTTTCTCCTTGTTTCCAGGTTAAATCTCTCCTTGTTCAGTTTCCATCCATTATTCCTTGTCTGGCCTACAGGAGCTTTAGAAAATAGCTTGACCCTTTCCTCCCTGTGGCATCCCCTCAAATATTGGAAGACCGCTATCATGTCTCCCCTAGTCCTTCTCTTTACTTGACTAGCCAAGCCCAGTTCCTGCAACCATTCATTTTATGTTTTAGCCTCCAGTCCCCTAATCATTCTAGTTGCTCTTCTCTGTACTTTTTCTAGAGTCTCAACATCTTTTTTATAATGTGGTGACCAAAACTGGATGAAGTACTCTAGGTGTGGTCTTACTAAGGCTTTATAGAGTGGTATTAGTACTTCCCTTGATCTTGACTGTATCCCTCTCTTAATACAACTTAGGATTGCATTAGCTTTTTCTTAGATACAATTCTCCAAAATATGATTTCATAAAATTATCTCCAAAATATGAGTGCTGATTTTGTATGCAGTTTCCACCACTAGAAATATTTTAAGATCAATGTTAGCCAATTCCATGCTTCAATGGGCTTCAATGCATTTCAATTTTTGTACATCACCTCTACTGCATTTGAAAAGAAACCTGTGGGATTTATTTCATACACGTAATATCTCCCTTTTTTTTACTTTCAATGTTTTTCTACCTCATTTTAAGGGAGAAATAATCAGATTAAAAACTAACATGAATAACATACATCTATGCTGATTAAATTTGGTAAGAAGAGTTAGTTGCAGGATGGAGAAGATTACTTTGTATTATTTACTGACAAGCTTGTGTTTTTTTTTTCTAAAAAAAAGCTTTCAATATATTTTTGTGAATTTTGACAGTCCTTATTTTGTTTTTAAAAAGTATTCTACTAAAAACTTTCATTCATGTTTTGCCTATGCTGATATTGGTTTGATGAACTTATTTTAGGAAATGGCCCAAGGAAAAAAAAAACATGGTGATTATTAAATTTCAAGAGAAAAAAAAAGTTAAAAGAAAATTAGAGTAGTAAGTCAGGGAGGAATTACTTTCAATCCTTGGTGGTTATTTCAACCATTATAATAAATTAAATTTATATTGCAGATCAGACAACTACCAAAAATCCACTAAGAATAATATGATAACCAAACATTAGTTTCCTTAGAAGTAATGAGAGTTGAGGCTGCTTTCCCCATAACAGTCTCATTATCATGAATGTTTCTCTGCAGCCTTTCACAGAAATGATTCACATCCGTAAGTATTGCAATCTGTACAATTTCTTGGCACCATTTGTGCCTATTAATCATTTCTATGTCAGAAACTTGGAACAACTTGTGAGTCATGAAGAAGCTGCCCTCTACCAAAGAATAGTAGAAGAAATAAAAAGCCATTTGTAAAGCTATACAAAAGATATCAATTTCTCTTCAAATTGAGCAATTATTTGACATCAGTTATTTAATCTATATATACTTTGAAATGGAGCAGCAAAATTGGCTTCCTAAGGGGGAAAGTGAGAAGAGATAGGATAAGGAAATATGAGATGAGAAGGACAAAGTAAAAATCCAAAAAAGATCCAGATTGTTGTAGCTTGGTTCTCAGTTTTTCAGGCAATGATTGCCTTTCCTACATCAATTCATGATTCAGTCACTGATTCCAGATTCCCCCCCCCATCTGCCTAAGGGGGAAATCCATTTTTCAAAATGAAATAAGAACAAAATGAGGTTCTTGCCTCATGAAGAGTTCCAGAAAAGGAAATCTGGCTGGTGAGAGACAATGGTAGAGATATTGAAACATCAAATATTGTTTAAATACATTGGTAATTAGGGGGAATCAACTACAATAGTTTTATGACACCTGAAAAATTAATTCATGTATTATGGTATCCATGCTTATGGAGAACCTCCATTCAGTCAAATGCACAGTAGGACCCTGACAAAAGACTGTATACTACAAATCTGGGATTGGGTAGAACATTAAAACAAGGGTTCAGAGAAAAATGAAATATAGATGGGATGTGTTATTTGCATATTCAGAAGCATGAAAAAGAGACCTGGCTAAGCTCAAGAATATAGAAGACGATTCACAAAAAAATTCAAGAAAGTTGGGCAAAAGGCATAGTAAGGTACAATTGAGGGTCAAGTAATCAATACAACTAGACAACATTTACTTTTTTGGAAAGTATGAAGCACTCAGTGGTGCTTCTCCTAATTGCAATCTTAAGGAGAGGATAACTCCCTAAGAGCTTGATTTCATAATCTGACATACTTATGCCAATCAACAGTTTGTTCCTTTGGTGAAGATTTAGAGGCTAAAATGTCCGTTCATGATCAGAATCTATACATTTGGAAGAAACCAGTTCCACCCTGATTTAATGCCTAAATCTTTGGATAAAAGAAGCCCCACAAAGTGAGCACCCTGGCTTTCACCTGCACTTTCTTCTTTCAAATCTGATTGCTCATTGTATTGAGGCAGACGTACATTTAATTTTGCACTGATTTCTTCCTCTGCATTTAATTATTTACACAATTCATATGGTGCCCATCTCATCAAAGTGACTCTGGATGGTTAACAAAGAAATAACAAAGCACACAAAATCAATATACAATTAACAGCCACAATTAAATAACCTTTGAAGCTACTCAGAATTATGGGGCGGGAGATATCAATCCATCAAATAAATAAATCGTCAGTATGGCCACTTCACAGGCTCTATTTAATATTCTGATCCTGTGAAAAGGGAAAACCCATGTCTTCAAGCCTCGAGAAAGTCTTACAGAATTAGGACCAGTCTGATCTCAAGGGGGATGACATTCCATAGGGCTGGTACCCTGTCAAAAAAAATTCTCTTCCTGGATCCTGCTAGATGACATTCTAATCAATGGGACCTTTAGCATGCATCACCTGCAGACCTCATGGGATGGGTGGACACAATGGGGGAAAAGCAATCCCACAAGTACTTTTACTTTTTTTCTCCACCTGTCTTCTCATCATCTTTGGCTGTACACATACATTTCTCATTCAGTCAGAATAATTGATACTAGGAATCCCAACATAAAAATACATCTTTTTATGTATTTTGTCTGTTATATTGCTGATTGAAACTTGCTCAGTATCTTATGAATCATATTTCCTGAATCCAAAATGGGGTACTTTTTGAAAAGGAAAAAGGAAAAACATCACTAAAAGAAGAGAAAATCTGGCCATAAGGATCCATTTTTTAGAAAGAAGGTAGTTAGAATGTGATAGAGGATGATCACAGTTGATTTGAGGGAAAATGAAGGAGGACTGGTGAAAACAGTGAGAACAGTGAGATTGTTCGGACTTGATTGATGGTGGAACTGGGCATGATTTGTACCTGCTAACTGGAGAGATGAAATGCAGATAAGGCAAAGTCTTATAGAGTTAGAAAATTTTAGGCAGCAAGGATGGCGATGAAATGGAAAAGACAAACTGTCTCTTACAGAGTTGCAATGGCTTAAGCTGCTGGGAATGGATGAGTATACAGTTGCTAGCAATCAAATTCCAAAAGCCACTAGAATAGAAATGGAGGACTGGAATGGCTGCCATCAGACTCAGAAATGCAGTTCAAGAAGATAGAAAGAATTGTTGAAAGTCAAGAAAATCTGTGACATCATGGAGCAGGTAAAAGGAGAGACACTTAAAAACATGAACTGGGCATTGGGTGGATAATGAAGGAATGGAGAGAAGGTAGTGGTTGTAGAGGGCACAGCCTTGAAGGAAGAAGGGAGAGCTACTACCATAACAATATTCAAATAAAGACAGCATGAGCCTGGGCCAAGAAAGTAAGTTGAGAAAATGCCTCTGAGAAGCCCTTCTCTGGTTCACAGAAAGATAAAATGGGAGAGAAAATAAGAACATTATTATGCAAAATTCTGTTAATAAAGCTCTTACAATAAATATTGTAAATAAAAGTATTAAATTTAATACTGACCTACTTTGGCAATGGCTTCTTAGTCTGGTCTACCTTGTAAGGCTGACAGTGAGCTGGACTAGAAGGAATAGATTAAGAAATTGGAAAACTATTAGAATAGACAGTTGTGTTAGAGTGCTAGCAGGTGAAGAAGATAAAGATCTAGAGGAATGCCATAGGTTCTCCTGCCCTCGCACAAGGAGTATTAGCAGAATTGAGCAGAATTGGTGGAGAAAAGTGGATAGCTTTGGTTGGAAGGTTGGCCGATTAAGATCGTAAAATTAGAATAGGGAAGTATACTATATAACCACTCAACCACAAGGCAGCTACTCAGTCTTGTCAGGGTTAATGTCTACCTTTTTCTCCCTGTTCAGTTTGCCCACAGCTTCTAGTTACTCAAATAGGAGATGCATAATAAATATCTACATTCCAGTAAATTTTCCTAAAAGTAAAAGATTGGAACTGAATAAATATTATCCAGTGTGATTAGGCCCAGGAAAAGCCTCTTTGGGAAGAGGCACACCAAAGCAGGAAGAACCACTCCTTCCCTCAGAACTGTATGAATCCAACAAAGCAGTATTCACTAACCAGGAGGGGAATCCAAGGATCCTATCCATCTTACTATGAGGTTCAAACTCATCCCAGTTAACTACACAAAACCTTGCTTTCATCACCTCAATAGATCTGCCTAGCCAGAGGCTAATTCCAAATGAATTCAAGGGCTAAATGCCTTGGGTATTTCTCATCATTATTGACCATGGATGTCAAACTGCATCATGTTGCTGTCCCTTGATGTTTCGCAGCATTTTTCCCATTCACAGAGCTGGGATGGGCATGGCCTGTGCATGACGCATCCAGACCGTGGGCCGCCAGTTTGACACTCTGTTGTAGATGATTCTGTGATTCATCCTTCCCATTAGATTGTTTTCAAAGATGGCTAGGTTCCTGCCAAAAGAAGCTTTTTAAAATTTAAATTTAAAAAATAAAATGCAAAACATTAAATATAGACACAACACCAAAACACATGAAAAATTTCACACAATTAAACAGAACTCTTAATCTTAAAAGAGAGAGACAGAGAAACAAAAAAGGGTTTAAAAAAAACTAAATAGACTATGAAAAGAAGGGGAAAAATCTATTTTATATATAAAATATCAATAGTCACAAGTTAGCTATATCATGTAATATTATGGTATAATAAAATACAAATTATAACTGTAAAATATCATAAGATCTTTGCCAAAGTAAGTCATGATGTTTCATCCTTTGATAAGAAGATAATATGGTATGGTATGGTATGATATGGTATGGTATGGTATGGTATGGTATGGTATGGTATGGTATGGTATGGTATAGTACAGTACAATATAGTACAGTACGGTGCAGTATAGTATAGTACCATAATATACTTTAAATGAAACTATGCTTGCAAAGTATGCATACAAACTACAACCACAAAATACAACTAGTGCAACGTCAATGCCCTATCTACTATTGGGAACAACTTGGCATTATTATATAAGATAAGTGTTGAAAATTGTTGATGTATTCCAAGTACAGTTCAGGAATTATAGTTGAACTAAGTTAAACTTTAAAAAATTATCTGGCTTGGAATATGGTTATATCAGACAATGATTTCTTCTATAGAGTATTTATCTATACAAGGCATGTCATTAATACTCATGCCCTCTCTCTAGATGTAACTTAATCACTCTTTTGACATTTAGAAAGTTCTTGAAAATGTGAGAACTGTGTCATGTGTACCTGGGATATGTAAGTTTCTGATGAATTATTATGCTATGCTTTATGACAGATGATTATGACTTGAATTATTGTTAAATGTTAAGGCAGATATTGTTTTTATATTATTGATTATGTTATAATTATTACTGTTGCCTGGGTCACTTACAACTTTAATTGAAGTGGCATAAAAGCATATATAATCAATCAGCCAGTCAGTTCATCTCTGAAAATTACCTTTTTGCTTACTGCTTTAACAAACAGGATAACTTTGTATCTATACTATTTAAAGTTATAAATATGCAATAAAGGAGTATTTCAATCAAATCTATTTTCTTTTGTAGAATCTCTAGGTTTTGATGCACATTTGTGTATAGTCAGAATTCGTTATGCAGTTGATACTAATTTGAGCCAATAGAGAAATAGCCTGAAAAAGCATAAGGAACTGA
The DNA here is from genome assembly GCF_049901715.1 of Pseudonaja textilis. NCBI lineage: Eukaryota > Metazoa > Chordata > Lepidosauria > Squamata > Elapidae > Pseudonaja > Pseudonaja textilis. The sequence continues at coordinate 210,485,691 of NC_141991.1, read as the reverse complement.
GATAGCATGTCCGTATATGTTGATTTGGTAAGAAATATTTTGGTGCATCATTTTGGAGAAAACCAAAGATTATAATGGATATAGTAATGATTTAAGGTGCATGGGGCAATATCGTCCAATAAAAGGGACATGCGAGGATTAATTACTCTTCAAATATTCCTTATAATTTCATTTCCTATCCTTTATGAATTGTTAAAAATTGTTTATGAGCAGAAGTATGTATCAAATATAGGGCTACATATAGACTCTTTTGCAAAAAAAGAGAAAGGATGTTTTTTTCATAGCTAAGTTGGAGAACAATGCTTGAGAGAGAAAAGAAAGATATTTTCAGTTAGAGAAATTCCGGGGTGTGGGGAGTGTTGCAGGGGCAAAGCAGATTAAAAGAGCAGCTTAGCAGCAAGGGTAGTGTAAGAGAGGAGCAAAAACAAATGGGGACAGAGAGAATGTGTGTGTGTGTGTGTAGAAATACTTATATTTTACCACCCTTACCTTTACGAGATAAGATCTAATACCAGCTTTAGTTCCTGTTCATTTGCCTTTGTTCCTTTTCTTCCACCAGTGGTACTCTAGATGTTTCATATTTATAATATGTTGTGCTATTTTACAATATTCTTTCAACACCTTTTTTACGCTCAGAAATATTCAGGCTTTTCTATTTACATTTAGAATTTCTCATGTTAAACAGATTAAAAAAGAAGTTTCACACATATTTCATTAATCAAATGTTGGTAACCACAGAAATGGTTCAAAAGTCAATTACCTGTATCACCTCTGGGATGACTGCAGAGACATCATTAAGGCTGCACAGACAAGTGATTAGTTAATAAGAACTAAATTACAGAAAGAAGGAAGGAAGGAAGAAAATGCAAACTATTATAGAATAAAAACAGGCTGAGCAACAACAACGTAAACAGAAACCAAACATTCCTAGACAAAACATATTGTATCATAATAATATAATTTCATACAATTTATGTCCAATCCTCAACTTCCCCTTTTTAGAAAAGGTTGAAAAGGTAGCATGCATCAACTGATGCAAAATGTATCTGCATTGGTAGTTAATGGTGCCAATTATATGGCATATGTAACACCACTGCTATGGGAGCTGCGTTGGTTGCCGGTGTTTTTCCAGGTGCTGGTTGTCACCTTTATTGTCCTACATGGCTTGGGATCAGGCTAATTAAGGGACTTTCTTCTCCCAATAGTTTCTATCCATCTACTTCAGTCTAGTAGATTGGGAATGCTGCAGGTGTCAGCCGAATAATTTGTCAGTAGATTAGACTAAAGGGGGTTAAATGATAAAGTAGTGCAGGGGTGTCAAACTCAAGGCCTGTGGGCCAGATTCGGCCCATGAGGTTCTTACATCTGGCCATGAGGTTGCCCTGGAAACAGCAAAGGACTGGCCTGTGGTGCTTCTGCAAGTGAAAAGAGAGCTCAGGTGGCTGTGATGGTCTCCTGCAACCCTCTGCCAGTTAAAATGGATCTCGGGAGGGGCCCTCCTGAGCTCCATTTTCACTACCAGAGGGTTGCAATAGGCCATCACAGCCTTCTGAGCTCCCTTTTTGCTTGCAGAGCACTCGGGCCAACACAGGCATCTTCAACACGAATGACGTTGAGGTGGCCATGTCCACCCTGACCACACCCACCCTGGCCATGCCTTTCTGGCCCCCAAGATTAAACGCAACCTGATGCAGCCCTCAATGAAAATGAATTTGACACCCCTGAACTAACAACTTTGTTCCTCTGAAATCCCTTCAATTTCTAAATCTATCAACATTTTCAAATGCTAAAAAGACTGTACTATGTCCACACTTTTTCTTATATTCCAGCAAACATATGCAGAAATCTTTCTTGTTATCAATATAGAAAATGAAGCATGGCACTATCAACCACTGAATGAGGAAGGACATTCATAAAGGACTTTGGAGGAGACCCACATGTATGGTTCCCAGCCTTTTAGAATGCAATAAAATACTCATAGATAGGTGCACCTGTAAAGACATCAAAGAAGTCAGGATATATAACAATTGAATATATGGTACATCCAGAATTTGGTTGCTCTCTACATCAAATCTTAATACATAAGTCCTTTTAAATTAGAAAAGACTTCTCTTAGTAAACACACAATTTGTCTGAGTTTACAATTTCATCTAATGATTCATGGTATCCTGTCTTTGGAATCTGATGTTTGTCAACTTTGCTTAAAGTTTTATAGCAATTTTCAGATTTTTAAAACAATGTAATGTAGTTATTTTCATCACTTAAAGAAATATTGAAAAAAAATCTACTTTTATTATATTTGTAAATTTCTTGATTCTATGTTTTATGTTATTTTTTATTTCTGTTAATAGACTTTTTTTAACAAGTTCATTTTTTTAAAAAAAAAGTCAAGGGTGACTTTGACCACATTATCAGAACCTGACACCAATTTTTGTACATCATGGTTACAACACACGTAAATAAGGATTAAGACTTCAAACACACAATCAGAAATACCATATTACCTTTTTTCATCCCATTGCTATAGATGCTCATGCAGTTATACAGATAGAAGACTGACTTAGGATACACAACTTACCAGCTCCTATGAATGTTTGTGTGTACTCTATGTAAAGTTTTCATGTGCATTTATTTATTTATTGTTATTATATTAATCAAATATCCATCTATCCTTCTATTCAATGAAACTCTAGGTGGCAAAGAGAATAAAAACACATAACCAACCATAAAACACAAAGAAGGACTCAAGTCATCTCCATACAGCCTGATTCTCAAAATGCATACTTCATATACATCCATGTCACAACCCCAGTATCTAACATCCCAGCCCATTGCCTGGCAGAATTACCCAACTCTTTACAGGCTTTCAAAAGGCCAATAGAATTGGGGCTAACCATATCAAGCACCATGACAGGAAAGGCAACCTGCCTAGGATTTACCAGGTCAGAGTGCTTCACCCAGGGAACCTAGAATATGTTCATTTTGTAAAATTCAGTGGAGTGGACAGAAATCATCAGGAACCATAACTTTGTTAAGAATCAGTGATCAACAGGATGATGTAGGGTAGAAATAATGTACATGATCATGATACTTGACCCTGTATCAATAGATAAAGTTATCTAATCATTTCATGTGATATTAAATAAGAGTGTGGAAAAAGTTGAGCTCTGCAGTACATTATAAGCAGAGACCTAGAGCTAGAACTGTTCCCCCACACATACTCCAACACTGATTGGAACTGTTTTAGAGAAACAAGAAGAACCTCTAGGGGCCAGTATGACCCATTTCCAACACTTTCAGCTGGTTCAGAAAGCTCTCATGGTATCAAAAGCTGATGAGAGTTCAAAGAGGACCAGGCTGGTCCCATCCTGAGTCCAACAGAGTTAATGCTACGGCTCAGCCTAACCCTTGACTGCAACAGATCCAGTTCATCTACTTCCTGCAGAATCCTTAGAGGTTGTAGGCTTACTGTTTTCTCAATACCTTCCCCCAAAGGGAGGTTGGAGATTGGATTAAAATTGTCCAGTACAGTTAGATCTATTATGATCTCTTGAAGAGGGGGCTGTTTGCCATATCTTTTAAGGCAAGTGGAACCAGCCCCTCCCACATACTAATATATTATTTACATTTCCCGCTAAGCTTGCAGTGGGTTAAAACTGACTGCTTTAATCGTGTTTACTCTTTTAACCTATGTTGGACAAATGAGAAAATTATTTTTTCAGAAAAACCCATTTACTATTATTCGCCTTAGGATTTCATTTGCCAGTTATATATTTACCATCCCATTATAATACAGATCTATACTTATGAAAAGTTCAAAAATGTTTACCTCAGGGCTGAGATGTGATAGGTTGTAATGCCTATTTTGTTACCTGACTTTTTGACAATCCAATTTACTATCATAATTACTTGTGCCAACGCAAAACTCATTGTTCTGCAACGTATAAATATGCCTACATAATATTTTACTGCATTTTTATTGTCAAATTGGCGTGTGCCAGATTGTGATGGAAGTTGAGCTGTTTTTAGAATGTTAATTACAAGTTCCTCTTCCTTTAGATGAAATGTATTCCTTGGATCATAAATCTGACATTGATTTAAAAAAGGCAAAAATACCAATGAAATATATTAAACTATGACAGAAAAAATAAGCAAAACATTTTACTGTTTCTGTCCTTGACTTGCATGGTTCATATTCGTTATGCTTATGTCACGAGACAGCTCTAATGAGAATTAAAAGGTTTCTATTATTGGTCTAAGACAGGGGTGTCAAACTCAATTTTATTGTGGGTTGTGTTTGACCTTGGGGGGGCTGGGGTGGATGTGGCCAGGGAGGCATGGCCAGCTTGACATCACTCATGTTGGGGTGCCTGTGGTGGTCTAAGCACTCTGCCAGTGAAAACAGGTTCCCAAGCTCCGTTTTTGGCTGCGACAACCTCCTGCAACCCTCTGCTAGAAAAAAATGGAGCTCAGGTGGGTGGTGCATGGCCCTCCTGAACTCTGTTTTCGGCTGCAATTGTCTCCTGCAACCCTCTGCCAGTGAAAATGAAGCTCAAGTGGGCCATGCAGGCTGGTCCTTTATTGTTTCCAGGGCTGTCTAAGAGATCCAAATAATTCTAGCTTTGAAGATTTGGGGAATCATTCAGTGAAATGTATGGCTGGAAGATAAATAAATGTGCATGAAATGGAAAAAATTCTGCATTCAGTGATGAGAGACAGAAGACATAGTACATCACAAAAATACTAAAAGGAACATTAAAGAGCACTTTGAATAGTAGCAATAATCCATATCCACATTTTTTTTTCTCCTAAATATTTCAAGATGAGATACAATGATTTCCTACTATGTCATTTCAACAGGATAGATTTCTGGAATGAGAAATAGTATTTACTTCAAAGCCTTGCAAATGAGCTTCATAGATAAAGAAATCTTAGCTCTTTCAAAAACAAAACTCCATCCAATTTGTGGATAAAAATGGTAAAGAAAATTCACAAGTGACACAATCTTGATGAAAAAGTGCATAAGTTTTTTTTTTTAAGGAAGGCTTGTGTGAGTTGTTCATCTGATATTCTGACCACATTTACCATATTTCTTCTTCTCCTCTATGTCAGTGTTTCTCAAACTTGGCAACTTTATGATGTGTGGACTTTAACTCCCAGAATATCCCAGCCAACATTGAGAAACATGGCTGTACATAGAATTGAGAGACATTCTAATCTGTAAGATAAGGATGGTGATCTTATTCCTAGAAGAGTAATAAACTCATACTCTAAGTCAAAGCTTACGCCTTTCAGATGCTTTAAGCAACTATTCTCACATTCTCTTTCCACTGGTCACACTGGTAGAGATTAGAAAACATTATATTGCTACCCCTTCTCTAGAGATATACGTTTTAAGTTATTTTCCCAGACTATTAAAATAGCATTATTAATGAATAAGCACTGGTGTCTCTAAGTCATTTTTCCTAAGAAACCCTATAATGTGGACTTGAAACATCTGTCTCATACATCTATACAGAGATTCTTGGGTAATCAGCATTATTTGTAACCATAGTAATAGTCCCGCATGATGGTTTTGGTTTGTTTTCAAAGCACTTTCCCCATGAGGAATATGCATTTCACATTTTGGAATGTAGAAGACCAAATGGCTCCCACATGAAGATTCGAAGCCATTCCAAGCAATGATGTTGAATCATTTGCTGAACTAATCAGGTCATTTATTCACTTATTTTCTTCTTATAATTCATGAGCGATGGTGTCCATGACATTCTGATTTGTTCCTTTACTCCTTTCTTCTATCTCAATATCCAAATATTGAAAGCTCTGTATGCTGTAGTGGATAAATCTATAACCAAACAGCTCAGCATGTCTGCGTATCAGGATTGCATAAAACACAGGAAATATATTTCTGTTATAAAACAATACAGGGGAAAAAGCAGAGTAAGAGATCATCATGGATTTCAAAAGACAGATTCTTTTATACCAACTTTCAATCAAAAATAATACTGAACTGAATTTGGTCTAATTTATGAAACTGTGACAATTATTCTAAATATACAAGCAAAAATTATGGCTTCTTGAGAATGTATTCAACAGCAACATAAATGATAGCTTTCAGCAGTATCCACAGAGCTCTTCAAGCTGTTGTCTCTTCTCTTCCTCCTCTCATTTTGCTACTATAGGCTGTATATCAGTAAGTGTCATCACATGCTCTTGACTAAACATGAATGGGAACTCCTACGTGCAGTTTGGAGTCAATGTGGTACAACCATTATGACCAATAATTTTGTCATGCCCTTGTTAGAATCTGACTCCGAGAGAGAGAGGAGGAATAGCTGACAGGGAGTGGGAGTGTGGCTCCAGGGATTGTGGAGGAAACTGGGGAAGGGCACAGGCCAGCTGGGCATTCAGAGGAAGACCCAGGCCCATCCCCTCTTCATCCTAGGGCACACAGGAAGGAGCGGATAAGGGAGAAATGTGAATGGCATGGTGTTCTGTCTCACCTGTAGCCACAAGGTGAGAGTCCAAATGTCCCAAAGGAATAAACACGAACAGACAATATCAGGAAACAACAGAGTTAACTTTCCTCTGTAGTTGTCGTTGGCAGCTTTCCCAGAAACTGTCTCCAAACCCAGATAAGGAGCCACACGATAAATCAGAGCCGAAAGGCAAACAGAAGGCTTCTCCCAAACTGCGAACGTAATTAATGAAGTTTGACCTGAACAAGGATATCTAGCTAACACGCCTCCTTATATTCCTTGAAGGGGCGTGTCAGTCTCTCTAATTAGTCTCTGATTTGACGTTTCCTTTCAAATTGTGCTTGATGCTTCAGCCTACATCTAGTCCTTGCATCAACCCAACATTCGTCAGTTTGATCATCACTCAAAGACTCTGGCACGTTCTGTGGATCAGCTGCTGACACCTGAGGCATAATTGATGTGGAAGGTTCTGGAGAGGAAGGTGATTCTGACACTTCCTCATCCTCCTGGCTCACGTCTGCATCTCCCATTAAAGCAGGTTCAAATTCCAATGCCAAACCCTCCTCATCACTCGAACCTGTGTCTTCAACAGGTTTTTCTGATACATCAGAATCAAAGCACACAGCAGGCTCAAACCTCCCAGTCACAACACTATGGGGGAGAAAAGGGCCTTGGTCCCCTTCATGGGCTGCAGCTGTGAGGATTGTTTAAAAGGACAAACTGCACATGGGCCAGTGCTGGAAACAAAGCATGAAAATATTTCTAGTTTGTCAGTTCTTATCTGAGTTCTGGCATCCTTCCCAGTGTGTGCGTTTTGATGTCTGTGGACATCTTCAAGCCCTTATCCTGTCTTGTCTCATTAATTGCTTCAGTGTGGTTTGTGTTATTTATTTATCATTTATATATATTTTGAGTTTGAATGGAAATTCTTCCTTTTTGCAACTGTTTGTTGAAGGAATTAAAGGCACTTCACTTGTTTTTGTGACTTTGTTGCTTTTGTATCCCACCCTGGGTCATCACACATTTAATGACTCTTCAGAGTTAAAACAGCACTGAAAAAAATGACTTAAAACCAGTCCTCACACTTATGACTATTGCAGCATCCCCATGATCACATGACCAAAATTCAGGTGCTTGGCAATGGGTATGTATTTATTTATGATGGCTGTAGAATCCCAGGGTCAGGTGTGGTGTCGTGTATGACCTTCCCAACTGGCTTCCAACAAGTAAAATCAATTGGGAAGTTGGATTTGTTTAACAACCATATCACTCACTTAACAACTGCAATGAATAGCTAAATAACCATGGCAAAAAGGGTCTTAAAATTCACCATGACTCACTTAACAGCTGACTTCCTCAGCAACAGAAATTCTAGTCCCAAATTGTAAAGAAATAAATTCTAGTCCACCTTCAGTCATGGAAGCTGACTTCGTGACTTGAGTCAATCATTGCATTTTAGCTCAATCTATTTCATGGGGGAGTTTATTGTCAGGAAAAAAGGAGGCAAGAGTGCTATGTAAGATACTTTGAATTAGTATATAAAGGAGGATAGAAATGAAATAAGTAAATGCATAAATAAATACAAAATCAAAGGTTCCCTAGCATTACATATACGCTGGCAAAAATGCCAAATATGGATAAGATTTATTCAAGATATACAAGCTTTCTTTTGCTACAAATATTTACCTATGTTATATCATCTCTACAATAAGATCTGGTCATTGTTCTTGTCATAGAGATTATATATTACATTTGTATCTTTTTGAATCACTGTGAGATACTGTTTCTTCAGAACTGGTCCATGCTTTCAATTAAAGTTCCAAATTGGCCAAATAAAAGTATCCTCAAAGGATATTAAATTGGCTGAGCAGTAAGTTGGTTGTCAAATAATTATTTGCATGTATCTGAAATTTCCCTAGGGGCAGCTGCCTTTAATTTAATCAATACAAGCACATATAGATTACTGGATATAAACTCACTAGCTCATTTCTTGCTAGCACTATTCCACTATTCAAGTGTAATGCCCTAGTTTTCACAAAACAAAATGGAAGTTGAAAAGGCCAATTTGGAAAAAGAAAAAAATCTCAAAGGACTTGAGCATATAAAGCAAAATTCATAGCAAAATAGCATATCTAACATATCCATATCTAAGTAGAAAATGGGAAGTCTGTATCAGTTCTACAACTGCTGTGGATGAAGGCCTCAATAATTTTCTGGTTCATTTTGGCTGCCACATTTCTAAACGACTGGAAAAACCAAGATTTACATGAAGAGCAGAAGGCACTACCGCAGGCAACCAAACATAACAGTTTAGCAGAGTCATGGATGCAGTATTTAACCAGGTTGTTCTCATGGGTGGATCTATTATAAATCTGCTATAGACCATTCCTAATACCTTTAACAATATTCTATAACTGGACATAAGATTTGACACCACACTGACCCCAATTGGGGGGGGACTTGAGAGGTAAAGGTCAGAGTTAATCTATTGTATTACTTTCATAAGTTTCTATTTATATATTTGTCAGCCCTTGAACGTAGAAAAGATTTGAACACCAAAGTTATGAATTCTAAAACTTTTTTTTATTTTGTTACAATAACCTTGTACAATAAACTTTAGAATCTTGTAATTCTGAATTCCCACTTCCAGCCTTTATCCTAAAGAAAATTAGGAAATCCTTACATTCCATTTCTACTTTGGGCATTTTTATCAGATCTTTATATTTTATTCTCAGGGTTATCCTCACAGCCCATTAAATAATGTGTCAACTTTTTTTAAAGCATGCTAATGCAAATAAACTAATTCAGTTTCTAATCCTGTTGTGTCAGTAGTATTCACTTAGCACGCTAGCATGACAGGATAAACGATTAACCCAGTTGCAGGGAAAATGGTAAACCAATTTGATCCAAAATATTAACACAAAAAAATGGAATTACACATCAGTTTAAGAAAAACAATAATTCCTGGACCAGAACCAGTTGCAAAAATCTATATTCTACTTCTCTGAAATGTTCATAATTAAAATCTGGTAGAGGTGAAAACATCACCTACATTTCTGTGTTTCTGCTGTTTACAGTAATTCTAATCAGTACTTGAAATATTTCCTTGCTGGATCTAGTTTTTAAGCAAAGTCTATAAGTGAGTAATAGTTGCAGAATTCAAACGATCCCCTTACATTGTTATAGTGATAAAAGGAACCCTCTCCTGCGCATCACAAAAGGTGCATTCCATACCAAACTTATGAGATTCTCCCTATGCATATGAATTGCATAGTGGCTGCATTTGTGGGAAAAGACTAGGAAGGGGGCGGGGGAATTGAAGAATTATAGATTTCCCATTCCTAACCTAAATGAATGAACATATTAAAAATGTAGGTAATAGCTTAGCAAAGAAACCAGCATTATTGTATGTTGTACCTTGAACTCAATGGCTGAACTGAGCTCATTTTTAACTAGATACTATGCATATGGAACCAATTATGCTGATCTTTTTATATAAAGTAATAATATAACATCAACATCTTAAATATCAATTTTATTCCATTAAAAATATACATTCTAGGCAAAGGAATACATTTACGTTTTCATGGGTCAGCAATTATTCTACAAAGCAATATGAGAAAAGAAATAAAATGTAAATATTGGGTTATTAGTTCAAAATTGGTCTAAAAGGCATTATTATATTTCTAAAGAGCTGTTGTTATTAAAAGAAAAAAATCTACTTTAACTTTCATCAAGGCATAGTGCATTTGAAACAAGCCATAACAATCTCAAATAACTTTTTTTAATTTTGCAAAGTGCTTCCCTTTATTAATTAAAGAGTCGTTAGCCACTGAATTTAAATATTGTTTCCTCCTTTAATGGAATACTGTAGAGCAGGAATTCCAGACAGTAGGGTATCTTATTCCTTCTGCTTTATCTACAGAATATCCTTCTTTTAAAAAATATAGGTTTTTCTCTTCAGTGCCTGAGTCATGAAACCACACTGCTTTATATCCTAAAACAAATGGCAGCACCATTAAGGGCTGACTTCATAACAGAGATCCAGCTCCCCCATCAGCCCCCCAAATAATAAATGGGTTGGAGCAGTAGTGGGATTCAAATTTTTTTACTACTGGTTCTGTGAGCATGGCTTGGTGGGTGTGGCAGGGAAGGATACTGTAAAATCTCCAGTCAGAGGTGGTATTTGCCGGTTCTCTGAACTACTCAAAATTTCCGCTACCAGTTCTCTAGAACTGTTGGATACCACCTCTGGGTTGGAGCCTTGACAAGCCACAGAGAGTTACAAAGTTACAAAGCATTCCTGTCAGCTTCAGAAAGCTTCCTAAAGGCAAAGGCATTCTTGGGAAATGAATAAGAAAGAACAATAAGCTGTTCCATAACTTATTGAGGTATCAATTATAAAGCACCAGGAGCATCTGCACAAGGGTTGAAAAACAAAACAAAATGGTAGGTGTCTATGGAGATTCTCAATCATCCAGGTCATAGTTGTCCCTAAGGTGTTTTTCAATAGGCAACTGTACTTTCTGGTTTTTCTTTGAAGACATTTTGCTTCTCATCCAAGAAGCTTCATCAGCTCACCACCCAGTCACAGCTGAAGAAGCTTTTTGGATGAGAAGCGAAACGTCTTCAAAGAAAAACCAAAAAGTCCAGTTACCTCTTAAAAAAGCACCTTTAGGAAAATGGCTGGTGCAATGGTATAATTACAATTCCACCCTATTCATGTCATTAGGACTGGAGTTTTGATCAAGAAGTTGTACCCACCATCTTGATTTTTTTAATCTCCTTACCTTCTTATTTTCTAAAATATACCAACTATCTACCATCCTTAATAATAAACAACCAATATTCACACAAACGTCTGGCAGTTTGTCTGATTAAATTTACTATTTTCAGAAGTACTTTTATCAGAAAAAAAACTTGTTTTCTAAAATTACTGTCTCCTTTGCCCATTTAAAACTTTCTTGAATCATAACTTGGTTAAGCTTGTTGCTTTTAATTTAAAATCCTTTTAAATGGAATTTTATGGTTAAGTTAATTTTAAGTTGAGCTATTTTTTCCTTTTTAATTGCAAAAAGAAAGCAACTCATCAAGAGTGTTTGTTCTTCACTGCCATTCTGAATAACTCCCTTAAGTTGTAAATTAATTAAATCCAACAGTGTTTAAAAAGTGAGGCTTTTGTTGGTCATATAAAGGCTGCACAGCAGTTAAGACCACATTGATAATCTCTCAGCTCCCAAGTCACTCACTTCATAATCAACCTTAAGATACTTGATCACTGTGTTCTTCTCATAAGAGTGCAAAGTGAGCAATGCCACAATCTGTCCTTCCTCCGTAGACATTTTAATCGGTCAGTATCTGGCTCCTGACCACAATGTGCCTATTCACAGAGCTACTTGCATGGACTAACTGCCATTAGTCTTCACCTCAAAGCATAATTTAAAGGTGGCTTTTCAGTCCATCCTAAATGAAAAACTCTGAGAGAAATTGACAATTTCCACCATAGACTACCAATTACTGTACTTCATTATGATGTTATATGAGAACATTATGCAGGTCAGATGTGATATATCCAGAGATTGTTCTGCCTTGATTCAATTCCAAAGTAAGTATTTTAGGGCCCCTTTTTATTTTGTCTGTCTAAAAAGGAACTTCTGACTTTTTTCATTCTTAGCTCCAGTTGATTAAGGTTTTATATTAAAGAAGAGGATGCTAACTACTCCACATATTTGTTCATTAAATGACATGCAAAATTCAGTAATAGCTGAAGTATTAAAAGCATAATTATTGAAGAAGTCAAAGACTCCAAATAACTGGGAGTTACTTTTCAAACATTATTGCTGTGAAAGAAGCAAATGAAAGCTGCTTTTGCATGAGCCCCAAAATCTGCCAAAGCAATTTTACAATTATCATTGTGTCCTGATAGCTCTAAATCTGCTTGAAACCAAGATGATGACTGTAGTGTATTTAAATAGAGACTTCTAGGGCGATGTTCCTATTGGTTAACAGAAGCAACGAGACGATTGGTTAGTAACGTTAGTACCTGATTGGCGGCCAATAGCGGCGGGAAGTTTAACTAAATGTCATTGGTTGCGAGCCATGGAGCAGCCGCTATAAACAGGGCTTCTGCAGTTCGACTGCAGCTGAAGTTACTGTTATTGTTAAAGAGCTGAATTCAACTCCGGTCTGCGAGTCTCTTTACTGGTGACAGAACAATGACCATTCTGTTCAAGGTTCTGCAACTTATAAAGACTTGAGCGTCTTGGAATTAGTCCCTTCCACGGTCATTACAGCTATTGTTTGAGTTCTTCCATGTGTCACCAATATACTTTTCTGCTTAAATGCAGGTAAAATCTCTCTTCAGACTCACCTGACATTCTGCTTCATTTGGTTCAGGTTAAAAATGGGCTTTATGAAGACATATTTGACTTCCCTATTCTTAAGAATACTACATATTCTCCTGACAAAAAAAGTTTGTGGATGTTAAATGTGACCTCTCAATCCCATATTTAGCTTGACTGAATTCTGATAGAGACATTGTAGAATTAAAATAGTAGATCCTTGATCCCAACTTCCAGAAAGTTTGGAATATTTGCAAAGGTGGCTTGTATAGAAGTCTCTTCTCCACTGGCAATTACTCATAAACATCCTCTCCATCCTTCACTGAATACATTCTTTATTGCAAGACTTAGTGCTATTCCTTCTTTTGTTTAGAAGTAGATATGTCCACAAACTCTTGCATGACTATCTTTAGCCCTGCCAGAGGAGGTGACTGGGACAGATCTATATGTTCCATTACACTGTTTCATTCTATCAAATTTGGCACCTTCGTTGAACAATTCCCCTATTAGCCACTCATTCTTGTAGATCAAACAAGGAGAATGCAACCTTTCCATCATCCAACTTCTCAACTGAAACTTCTAGAGAGGTTGCCAAGTTCTGTTCTATTTCTAGGAAGTGTGTGGCTAGATTTGACTTACAATTTCTGTTACAACTCTGACTGTTTGAATAAGTCAATTAAAATTTTATGGTTGTTTTCTTTTATTCTACTGCAGGATTAATTATATTTAACCATTAATTATAATTATATCATCATATTCTGGGCTTTCATTAAAGTGAGTATTTATCATAATCACGGTTCTAACTCCTTTCCAGTAAAACTGCATGTTTTTAAACAAAAAAAATGTTTCCTTTATTCTTGCAAAATAGAACATATTTACCACTTCATTTGCGAATGGTGACTTAGTATCCCTTTGAAGCCAACTGATTCATTTGCAGCAGTTTTAGTTCTTCCAGCAGCATGTAGGATCTTCTGTTCTACCTCATCAACTACTGGGTTAATGAGATTTTAAAAGTCTTCTAATTACAAATATCTCCAATAATGTTGTAATCAGAGGAACACACATTATTGATTCAGATTACTTGAGACAAAAGTTTGGAAAATTATTTGTTTTTTCACCAATGGTATTCTTTCTCTGAACAAAATAGTTGGCGCTCAAAAATTGCATATGAAGATGTATACATAAATGAATGTTGCATGCAAACTTGCATATGTTTGGAGAATATGCATGCTAAAATGTATTTACTAAAAAAAATCAATTCAAATTTCAATAATTAGGGTAAGGTACTGTATATACAATATTGTATACAATATTGTATACTATATACAGTATTTGGAAAATTACCTATGAAAATAAATAGAAATTTTCATGTTGCTTGTTTTCTCAAAAGCATAGAAAGATATAGAAATGTGTTCAGTTTAAATATGAATACATAAAAACTTTACACAAATAAGATGGAATGATTTGTTCATTTCTAGTAATCTAATTATTCTAGTAATCCAAGATGGCTAGAACCATCTAGGTACAAAAAAGCAAAACACTAAATACACAATAAATATTGATGTCAGATATGAGCATTGTAGACTCAGCCACTTATATACCCTCTCACACTAAAGCCGTGATGGCAGACCTATGGCACGCATGCCACAGGTGGCACGCAAAGCCATTTGTGCCAGCATGCAAGCTGCAGCATACTTATCTTACTGCACATGCATGTGCCTTACAGCTGATTTTTAGCTGGTTTGGGGCCTTTTTTGGCTTCCCAGAGGCTTGAAAAAGGCCTCTGCAGGCTTTGCAGGATGAATAATAGGCCCATTTCATCACTTCCTGTAATACTGGAAGTGATGTAGCAGGCCTATTATTTGTCCTGCAAAGCCTGCAGAGGCTTTTTTCAAGCCTCTGGGAAGCCGAAAAAGGCCTCAAGCTGGCCGAAAATCAGCTGTGAGGTGCAGTGCAGGTAATGGGTCAGCGGGAGTGGCAGGGGGTGGGGGGATTGTGCACGCATGCACAGGTGTTGTTGGAGGACACATTGCCTTCTGGGTGCTGGCATGTGAGCACAAGTGCAACAGCACACACACAATTTTTGGCACAGGAGCCCAAAAAGGTTAGCCACCACTGCACTAAAGCATTCTTGTCATTATTTTCCGCAAACATGAGTCCAGAATGCTCTCCTGAATTAATGCTATAGCTTCTTTCAACTAATTCTGGATGAATGTCAGCATTTTTCCATGTGACATTGAGGCAACACATTTCCTTTCTTCCATCAATCTCTGAAGAAGACTTACTGATCATTTTTAAGTACTCTAGCAATTGATCAGGCATAAGCAAGCTATTCTTTAATGCCTACCTCTTCTAACAAGCTGACAGTACCCATAGGAATGTCAATTCGGAAGCAACTTTCTACCATCTGGTGCCTTTCCGTTCCAGCAAGGATGCATTTCCCTGAAATCATACTGAGTTCAGACAAATATTAAAAACTGAACATTAGAGTCCCAAAACATCTGGAAAATACACAGCCGAGACAACTTCACTAAGAAGTAGGTTTGCATGCGAGAATTCATGCAGAAGAAGCCACAAATGTCTGTGAATTTAGGAGATGCCCTGGACCCCCTAAAATACATATCTAAAGTATTAGATATGTACTTACCAACATGGAGAGGTGTTGTAGCAAATGAAAAAACTTAAAACATGTTCCCTGAGGATAAGAGATTAAGTCCATTGCTATAACTGAGCTTGATTCACCATGTTTCATGCACAGATTGATTTTTAAAAGAGAAGAAATAAAAGGGATAAAAGAAAGAGAATAATCTAAACACAACTTCATTTAGGCAAGTCTCTCTTCTACAGATGCTTCTAATTGCCAAGCTGGCTGTAACCAGCACCTAATTAGCACTTTTACATGTGATGTAATGTTCAAGCAGATCACTTGTTAGCACTAAACAGCTAATGATCTGGCTCTACAGAAAGATGAAGAAATATAACGCAAACAGCTGATTAATACAAAAGCTCAGGGGTCGGATTCTACAGGTTTGCACCTATTCACTAGAACTGGTTGTTAACATTCTAAGCAGTTCGGAGAACCGGTTGTTAGAAGAAATTACTGGCCTAATCCTGTAAGGAAGGCAGCAAGGAAACATTCTGGTGTTGCTTACAGAAACTGCCTCTCCATTAACCCTTATTACATTCTTGGCATGACTAGACTTCCTGTCTCAGGAACTTCTCTGGAGGTTTTTGCGGCTTTGCTCTGCATTAGGAGGGCTTCTCATTGAGTCCAATGCATCAAGAAAGAGACCAAGTCGGTTCAGTCTTGGATGAGCAGCCCTGAACACGCGCTCAGGGAAGCTCTTTTATTTTACACATTGTTAAACGTCACAAAAGAGAAAGTTCAGTCTACTTTACATGTTAAAAGAGTGGGGGGTCTCAGTGGATACATTGTAGCACCCAATCACAGTGCTTAAGGGATACAAAGTAATCAATCCGCGCCTACAGTCCAGCCAGTAGCCCAAGGTGGGCAGCATCCTTTTGTTCCTGATACCTGCTTTCAGCCTACGTGAGGTCTTGCAGGTATCGAAACTCCTTTGCCTACGTGAGGCTTGGCATATGCCCAGGCTGTTAGATGTGGATTCGCTGCTGCATCTCCTCTGTTTTAGTTTTACGCAGAGGGATTTCTTCTGGTTCTTCGCTATAGCCCATACAGAAGCCCGTGCGCATGTTCTCATCGGGGTCCTCTGAGGGTATAGCTTTGTACAGAGATTCTTTTTCCCAGAGGGCATTGACCTGTGCAATGGCGCGTTTTTCTGCTAGCAGTGACAGACTATTGGAGATGGTGCGAACAAAGATTGGTAATATACATGGAAGAATGACACACCCAGCAGCAATAATACCTATGAGCGCTACTATAGCTTGTAATCCTGGCAGTTTTGGGAGCCAGGAGCCAAAGATATTTTTGAGGTCCATACCTCGCCATACTTGATCCGGATTGTAGGTTAATTGTCGCATCTCAGTAGTTAACTGCGCTACGACTTTGCCAACCTTGTCAATTTGAAGACAGCAATTTGTGAGATTAAATCTTCCACATACCCCCCCTTCCTTGGCTAATAAATAATCCAAAGATTTTGGTAGACAGCTGTGCGTAATTTGTCTGTAGCAGTTGCAAGAGTGTTTAGAGCCTTATCTATTCATTGACCTGCTAAATCTAAGACAGCTTGCAAACGAATGATTCTATTAAGCATATATATGGGGGTCCTGTACCCATAAGACCCGTCTTGGGCCCAAGTAGCCATGCCATAGGTGCAGATGATTCTTTCTGAGGTCCAGGTGTCCCCTGTGTATTCTGATTGGCAGGGGAAGCCTGCAAAAGCATTGTCGGCTTCCCTTTTTTTGCGAGACAACATGTCATAAACAGGGATGCCTAGTTCCTGCTTCACTGAGATTGGAAGGAGGAAGAAGGAAGGTCTTATCCATCCCAATACACATGACCCTTGCCAATCTGCTGGGAGGGATGGGTAGGCTAGGTTGCCGCAGATCCAATACATGTCATTGGGTGCAGTCCAGTTCTGGGAGGATGAAGTGTCCCTGAGATAAGGGAGGAGGGTTGTGTTGAATTTTGTGGGTGTGGTAGTAGCATTATCAGGTGCTGTCCAATTCCGGTAGGAGATGTCCCACGTACCTAAACAAAGGAGATGTCCTACCAGAATGGACCCGTTTCGGGAGAAGCAGTTTCTACCGATTAGATTGGTAGTAATTGTCCAGATAAGGGGGTGGGGGGCAGTTCTGGCTGTTATGTTTCCTATAGAAGACATGTTGTTGAACAGTGATGGTGAGGCTTCTAAGGCTTGCCATGGCCACTGTTCTCCTGTGGTGGTTCCCCCGCAGACAAAGCAATTGGTTATTGCAAGTTGTTTTGCAATTTTTTCTGCCATGTCCATGAATAGGTTTTTGCTATTATGCTGGTATCAGGGGCTTTATCTAACTTTCTTAAATTATTATACACCGACCAGCCTAATGATGTTTCCTTACCCTCATATATCACTTCTGTTTTTATAGTAATGTAGGTGTTTGGGTCTGCTCCTATGCCATCGATCCCTATACCATAGGTATCCATGGCGGGGTGTTGTCTGGAGATAGTGATCTCTACCTTGTTGTCCTTGGTAGACCCTGATACTCGTTTAAAATGTGACAGATGATTGCAGCCTGAGTACCCTCCCCCAGTGTAATCACAGACACAAGACCAACCCGAGCATTCAATGGAGCCCCCGCAAGGGATCCAATGATTAGGATTTCCTACGGCCCAATTGATGGGTGTGGGACACAAATACTTATGATCATGAGCATATTTGGTTTTCCAATCATCTGACCCACAAGGATATCCCCCTGGTTTGGAACAAGCAATGCAAATATCAAAAGTTAAGACAATTGGGTCAGTACCATCCTTAAGCACAGTGGTGTGATTTAGGTAGTAAAGTTTTCCCTCCCCTTCAGGATCGGCTCTGCCAGAGGCTTTTGGAAGTCCGGCCCACAAAGTAACATTGAGGCGAACAGCCGTCTTGGGGTCATAGCAAATAGTTTTTGAGTTCATTTTGCATAACTGATACATAGTCCCGATATTCTGGCAAGTTTTCCCAGTAGAAAGGCATCTCTGTGGTTGCTGGGTGTGGTAAATGAGAGTCAGTCTTGTGTGCTTGTGTGGTTTTGGTCAAGCAGGGGGTGCAGTCATCTGGTTTGGTGGGTTTTTGTGATCTTTTAATCCTATGCAGCAAAGAGGGGTTCTGAATATGAGTGTCAGGCTGATTCACGAATTGTCTGTGATGATGATGAGGTGAGCGAGGTCTGAGGATTGTCCAGGAGCTGTAGGTGTTGCGCGTAGAATCATGGAGGCGTCGACCTGAACAATAGTAGGTGGTTGCAGTAGGATGGGATATGAGGAGTGTAGCTCGAGGGGGTTGACCCGGAAAGAGGCGTTGCTGGAGATGTAGGACCATGGCTGAGGAAGCGTTGACCATCTGAGATAAGGGGGGAAAATGTCCCAGGATGCAGTGCAGGTCAGCAGGAGTGGGGTGTCTGGCATGAAGTATGTTACTCTGGATGGAATGGAAACTTTGGAGGCGTGTGCAGCAAGGAGGAAGAGGAGGAGGGTCAGCGAAGCAGCAGGGCAGATCATGTTGATATGTCTGCAGCTGGTGGTTTTGCTACCTTGGGGTGGTATGGTCTGACGTGCCATCCAGGAACCCACAGGACACGATCTGGAAGCTGGATAGCTGCGTAGCCGCGACCCCAGGTGAGGAGATCAGCAGGACCCTTCCAAGCAGGGTCTGGCAGTTGGCGGTAGTATACCTGTGGTTTGGGAGAATTAGGAGGGGGGGGGAGGAAAAGTGTCGCTCCGCTGCTGTCGTAGCAGGGGTGCCAGAGAGATTGAGGAAATTAAGCGTATAAAGGCAAAGATTAAGGGTGTTTTGCATCGCCGGGAGGCCAAGGGGTTTTTTCCCTTTGGTCAGATGTCGTTCTAGCACTGTCTTTAAAGTTAAATTGGCTCTCTCTACCAGGGCTTGTCCCTGGCTGTTGTAAGGGATCCCAAATTTGTGGGTGACCTGCCACTTAGAGCAAAATTCTGACATAGCTGCACTAGTGTATGCAGGACCACTGTCTGTTTTTATTTCATTTGGGCATCCCAACGATGCAAAGGTGCGAATGCAGTGGTTGATGACATGTTTAGAGGCTTCTCCTCTCTGCGGGGTTGCCATTATGAGCCCTGAATAAGTATCAATTGTGACATACAGGTACTTCCAGGGGGCAAATGGAGGAAACTGAGTAACGTCCATTTGCCATATTTCACAGGCTTTCAACCCGCGGGGATTTACTCCTAAGGGGATGGAATTGGCTTACTGACTGCAGGTGGGGCATTGCTGTCTAATGGCTGAGGCTTCTGCCATGGTAAGGTTAAAATGTTTCATGAGGGCTTTGGCATTTTGATGAAAGTAAGAATGGCTTTCCCAGGGAGTTAGGGTGTGCGTGGTAATAATACCTGCAGCCGCTTGATCAGCCACGTCATTGCCTTCCTGGAGAATTCCTGGGAAAGGCTGGTGGCTGCGAATGTGGGCTACAAAGAGAGGGTGTTATCGTTGCGCAACAAGCTGTTGCAGTGTAACAAAAAGAGAGAGAAGGTTCTTGTCAATAGCGGGAGAGAGGTAAGAGTCGTGGATGGTAGAGACTATTTGGGTAACATACAGGCTGTCCAAGATCAAGTTGAGGGGTTTGCTGAAATTTTGGAGGACTAGTATGGTTGCAGCAAGCTCAGCCCTTTGTGGTGAAGTCTGCACAGGGGTGGTTTTGGTGTGCCATGCTCCATTCTTTTGCCAAGCGCATTCCCCTCGTTCCCTGCTGCCATCAGCAAATATAGTCAGGGCACTGACCAAAGGTTGTTTGCTGATGGGAGAGGAGAAGGAGATGGGTATGGTTCGAATGATCTGAAAACGTGGGTCAGCGGGTGGGTGGCAGGAGACTAGCCCAGGCCAGTCGGATAAGGCCAACTGAAGCTCCTGGGAGTTTTGGAATAGAGGTTCCCAAATTTGCAGCGAGAAGGGGATAATAAGTGTGGAGACATCTATCCCCATGAGTGCTTTTGTGCGGCTCCTGCCCTTTACGATTAGTTGAGCCAATTGAGCTGGTTTGGAAGTGATGGAGCATCGGGGCGTGTGGGAGAGATGGATCCACTCATCCACAGATGTGGAGCTTTTGGTCCTTTTGGGTCACTGCCGCTGTCATGAGCCTTAGGGTGGCTAGAATGACCATATCTAGAGGAGTATTGGCAGCGGCCCTATCCACCCATATTCTACGTATGTTCTCTTCTATATGGGTCAGCGCTTGAAGCTGAGGTTGCTGCAAGGATATTTTGTCAGCGGACCCTTTTCCCCAAGTAAGGGCTTCGAACAGCGGAGAAAGAGTGTCAGTGGTTAGTGACAGGAAAGGTCGGGCCCAATTAATGGTGCCCAGATATTGTTGAAGCTGAACCAGGGTAGGTTGAGGAGGCAGAGAGAGTGAGGGGAGTGAAGGATAGGCAGTAGTTGAGAGCATTTTATAGCCTAGATATGCATAGGGAGTCAGCACTTGTACCTTTTCAGGCGCTATGTGCAAGCCTCCCTTTGCGAGGATGGCTTTCAGGAAAGAGAACGAAGCAAACACTGTACCTGGGGGTCCAGGAGCAGCAACAAGGATGTCATCCATGTAATGATACACCAGAAATTGTGGATAGGCAGAACGATAGGGTAACAGGACCTTATTTACATAGTGCTGACACATGGTGGGGCTGTTGAGCATGCCCTGAGGTAGGACTTTCCATTGAAAGCGAGAGGAGGGAGAGGAGTTATTCAAGCGAGGCAGAGTAAAGGCGAACAAGGCGCGGTCAAGTTCATGCAGTGGGATAGGAAAAAAACAATCCTTTAGGTCAACAACCATGAGATCAAATTTTTCAGGGATGATATTGGGATTTGGCAGACCATATTGTAATGCCCCCATTGGTTTTATAATCATGTTCAAGGCCCTCAAATCCTGTAAGAGCCTCTATTTCCCTGATTTTTTCTTTACAACAAAAATGGGGGTGTTGTATGGGTTGACAGATGGTTCAACATGCCCTTTGACCATTTGGTCCTGGACAAGTGATTGCAAGGCTTCTAATTTGTCTATAGTGAGGGGCCACTGATCCACCCAAACAGGCTCTGTGGTTTTTAGTTGCAGCCGCAATGGGGTTTCAGTGGAGGATGCCATTAGTCTATGATGAGTTTTGCATTAAGTTGAGACATGAGATCACGGCCCCACAGGTTAGTGTGTAGTGGAAGCACCAAGGGTTGGAGGTAGGCAGTGCGAGAGACGTCAGATGAACTCACCGGTAGCCAGTGTTTGCTACGGTGGGCGTGCTGAACTCCTCCCACTCCCCAAACGGCCGGGGCAGTTTCCAGGGGCCAATCGTCCGGCCACTCAGCCGTTCGGATGACACTAACGTCAGCTCCAGTATCTAAGAGACCCGAAAAGACCTTATCATTGATTGTGAATTGTAATACAGGCCTGGCTCATTCCATAGATTGATGGACAGTGAATGCCCAGGCATCTTCAGTTTTAACAGGTACTGGAACAGCAGTTGCCACTAGTTCTCCCTTGCTAAATTTTGTGGGAGTATTTCCAATTACCGCTATGGCAACTGAGGAAAAGTCATCAGAATCTCTCAGAAATGGAGATGCAATAATTCCTTTTGCCATGAGGTCCCGGATGGGATAAATTATGAGGGGCGTCAAGGCAGGAGGGATGGTTTTCAGACACGTGGGGAGAAAGTACACAGTGCCTGGGATGTCAATTTCCATATCTTCAGAAGCAACTAATTGGAAAGATATGGTGTCAGCCTTTGGAGTGGGGCTGGCTGACTGCCCCCCCTCTAGTTTCCCTGCGGTTGGGGGGTGCTGCTGTGACACTGGTTTGCCCAGTGGTACCCTTTTTTGCACCTTGGGCAAATTGTTTTTGGCTTGTTGTTGTTTTGTGGATTGTCCCTAGCCCTACATTGTGCTTTGAAGTGGCCTGGTTTCCCACAATTGAAGCAATTCCCAGCTGGCCTGTTTTGAGAATTTGCTTGCTGCAGGGCCATTGCCAGGTGTTCCATATTGTAGGAAACAGTACCCACGATTCTGCAAGCCTTTAGATAGTCCGAGAGGGAAGCCCCCCCTCGGGCAGCCAGAGGCTGCAGAATCCTTTTGCAATCCTCATTTGCATTCTCAAAGGCTAATTTCAACAGAAGCTCTCTGCGGGCCTCTCCATTTGAAATTTGCCGCTGGACAGCCTTTTGGAGCTCCTCTATGAATTCAGCATAAGGCTGATGTGATCCCTGGGTAATTTGGAAAAGGAGCCTATGGCCCCAGAGGCAGGATCATCGACCTTATCAAGGGCTTTGATAGCAATGATACTGACAAGGGCGAGAACTCGCTGTGGGATCGTTGCCTGGGATGTTAAGTCAGTGAATCAGCCCATGCCAAAAATTTGATCTGCTTTTGAGCCACAATCGTGAGCAACTTTCTCAGCTTCGGCATGAAAGTCTGATTCCCACACAACGTACTGCGGTTCTGTCAGTATCATTCAGAAGAGGTCTTTCCAATCTTGGGGTAGCATAAAAAAGGAGGTGCTGATGGTGTTAATGAGACCTCTGACATACGGTGCCTGAATGCCATACATGGCCACAGCTTGTTTTAAATCTCTAATTAATTTCATGGATAAGGGTTCAAGCCTAGGCACCATATTCCCAGCTCCATCCCCCACATATTCTATGGGGCAGAGGGAGAGCTCCTCTAGGGTAAGAGAGCCCTCCTTGCGCCCCTGTGCCATGGCTTGTGCAACTGCTCCCATGGGTGTCTGATCCCCCACAGGATTTAATTTAGGAGGAACCGAGGGTTCAGGAGCTGTGGGGGAAGAGGCTTCCAGTGGGAGAGCGTCTTTGGTTTTGGTCTCAGCAGCATAGGGAGGGGGACCTCCCACAGGGGGGGGGTGTGCCAGTGTTAGTCAGCGCTGAGCTGTGAACTTTTAAACATTCCATAATTATCCGCCAGGTGGTTAAAATCTTTGGCGGAGCCCTGGGAGTATCATGAAAAAAGTCACCCAGACGTTGCCATGTGGAGACTATTAAGGACCCCTTTTCCGGATAAGCCGGACACTGCGTGTGGATGTACTTTAAAAGGGCTATGAGGTCCTTTTTAGTTGGAGCCGGGAGCGTTTTGCCCTGACTCCTAAGAATCAAAATTGAGCTCTTCGTTAATTCCCTTAATTCTTGCAGATGCACCATCTGCGATTTAGAGAATTTCCCGCCCATACTCACCTGAAGGGAGGATTTTCTCCTGGGGAGGGATCCATGACACTAGACGGCGTCCCTGGGTTGCAACTGGCTCGTCCGGCCGGGTGAGATGGGAGGTCGAAGGCGGGCGGGTCTGCTTCTTTTCAGCAGATCATGTCGGGGTCACCAGATGCGGCTTTGCTCCGCATTAGGAGGGCTTCTCATTGAGTCCAATGCATCAAGAAAGAGACCAAGCCGGTTCAGTCTTGGATGAGCAGCCCCGAACACGTGCTCAGGGAAGCTCTTTTATTGAACACACATTGTTAAACGTCACAAAAGAGAAAGTTCAGTCTACTTTACATGTTAAAAGAGTGGGGGGTCTCAGTGGATACATTGTAGCGCCCAATCACAGTGCTTAAGGGATACAAAGTAATCAATCGGCGCCTGCAGTCCAGCCAGTAGCCCAAGGTGGGCAGCATCCTTTTGTTCCTGATACCTGCTTTCAGCCTACGTGAGGTCTTGCAGGTATCGAAACTCCTTTGCCTACGTGAGGCTTGGCATATGCCCAGGCTGTTAGATGTGGATTCGCTGCTGCAGGTTTTTCCCCCTTCTTTGCTGATACTTTGCTTGTGTGGAATGACCATTCAAAGTTACAATGGCACTGAAAAAAGTGACTTATGACCATTTTTTACACTTACAACTGTTGCAGCATCCCCACAGTCATGAGAGGCCAGGGCAGGAGATGCGTGCCTCGATGTGAGTGATATTGAGTTGGCCACGCCCAGCCAATAACATGACCACTAAGCCATGCCCACCAACTTAGCCACAACCACAGAATCGGTTGTTAAAAAATTTGAATCCCACCCCTGCAAAAGCTGAGTATTGGTAAACAATTGTTTATTATTCTTACTGATCCAGATTCTCCTTTTTAGGACTGTCTTTCATTACTACTGAACTATCTAAAGAAAAAGATGTGGCACAGCCTTTCATACCTATTATAAATTCCTTTAAAGTGAAATATTTTGTTTTTCTGTAGGTAATGCACTGACATTTTTGTTGTGCTGAAGAACTGGGTAAAGGTTTATACAAAAAAAAATAAGCACAACTTTATTTACCATATAACCATAAAAAATTAGAATGCTCTCTATTTCAAACATCCTTGAAACTTTATGGGTTCGGATAAGGTATTGTTTCACTACAAGGTAATACAGGTAGTCCTTGACTTACAACAATTTGTTTACTGACCATTCAAAGTTACAATGACACTGAAAAGAGTGACTTTTGATCATTTTTCACATTTACAACTGTTGCAGCATCCTATGGTCACATGTTCAAAATTCAGACACTTGGCAACTGACTTATATTTATAATGGTTGCAGAATCTTAGGGTCATGTGATCATTTTTTGTGACCTTCTCCCAAATAAAGTCAATGCAGAAGCCAGATTCCCTTAACAACTGTGCTATAACTGCAGTGATTCACTTAACAACTATGACAAACAAGGTCATAAAATGAGGCAAAATTCACTTAACCAATGTCTCACTTAGCGACAGAAGTGTTGGCCTCAATTATAGTTGTAAGTCAAGGACTACCTGTATAACACTTTCTTTCAAGCAGAAAGTAGTGATAGGCAGTATCAACAATGGGAGTTTAGGTGATGATAAATCACTGAGGAAATGGAAGTTAATATTGCGAATGGTACATTGTTTTGTTTGATGGAAGAAACATCAAACAATGCAAATCTAATTGTTGTTAACTCTAAAGAACATTGGAGGTACTTACCAGAAAATATAAGGAGAAATATTTGTAACAAATACCCTATTTTCCCCAAAATAAGACCTTATCCCAAAAATAAGACCTAGCATGTTTTACGCATGCACCTAAGATAAGCCCTACCACCAAAATAAGCCCTATTTAAGAGCCTGCACAGCTGGCCACCCTCCAATTCCATCTGGTTGCTTGCAGTGTCGCAGCCAGGAGGCAAGGCAGAGGTGGTGGTGGAGCTGCCCCACATACCCCATACTAGCTTACCTCAGGGACCCCACATCCAGGCCATCCATGCCCCAAAATATGCTTCACGGTGGCAACACCAACAGCCATGTGCAGCAGGAGCCCACATGGCCACAGGCCCACTTCTTCCGCTTGTTCATGGCCACAACAGAGCAGGAGGTCAAGTGGGATGCTGGTGCCCTGGCCACGAAGCAAGGCAGGTGTCGGGGTTTGATTGGCCTGGCTCAGAGGCCCTGAGGTAAACTGGTGCAGGATGCATGGGGCATCTCTACCCACCCTGCCTCGTGGCAGCACTGGCACAACACACGGCTTGCCCCACCGCAAGCAACTAGAAGTGGGCCTCCCATACATTACATGGAAAAAAATTAAAACATTTGTCCAAAAATAACTCCTAGTGCTTATTTTGGGGCACAAAATAAAACAAGATCCGGTCTTATTTTCAGGGAAACACAGGTAGTAATATTTTTTAAAGCTTATACTTATTTAATTTATTAATCTTAGTTAATTTATTAATTTCTCCTGAAAATAAAGCTCTACTAGGTTCCTTCTTCTGTTAGCTTAGATCTTACAATTATAAAATGGAATAGGAGATCCTCCTTTTACAACACTATAGAGGGAAATAAAACATGACAAATTGAGCTTGATGGAATGGCTGAGAGAATGGACCACAAAGAATCTTGCCATTATATGAAAGCCTAAGGACTTGTGTGCTACAGACTTAACATGCTATAGATAACACATTTATCCTCTGGTATTTCTTGTTCAAAAGATCAAATGGGTGAAGATTTCTCTCTACTTGTAAAATCTCTGATGATCAGAATAAACCAATCCACAATTCTGTTGGCTAGGAATTCTGGAAGCAAGAATACAAAATATGTGAAAGTCAACCAAAATAGGAAGGAGACTTAGTGCCAGACTAGGAAATTTCCCTGCTTTTCCCCACATACAACATACATACTCACCAGTTCTTGCTCTGTTTAAATAAAAATAATTTGCTTTTGAAATGTATTTCAAAGAAAAGGAGTATTTTAGTTAAATCCTTACAAGGATTTAATTTTGATGTTGCCATAGTATATGTTTGCATATTCTGTCTTCTCTTTTGTAATCATTTTTGTAACCATTCAGTCCATATTTTTGATCAGAATAATCCTGCTTAGTCTATTATTAAGTTTATTACTGATTGTAATGTAAGTGCAAAACAGGTTATTTCATTTGAAATATGACTTTTTCTACTAAAAAATCATTCTCATCACTAATCGCAATATATTTGCAAATATTCACATATTTATAAAACCTTTGCTGTTTCATTCTTTAGAAAAAGAGTTATTAAATGATAGATTAATACTCCCATTTGAAGTCTCTAATATACTTTCATTTAAAAATTTAATCACAGGGGCATTTGATACACAGAAACAATTATGGATCCCATTTCTTTATTTATTTTTACTGATATTTCCCCCATATTTTGGTATTTTATAAGTCCATTATGTCCACCCAATATATACATATCATAATAGATGTGTAAAACAAGATGCATCTATACTGTAGTTAGAAAAAAGGTTACAAAATATTAACTGCAAACATCTGGGTAAGCATATCCACTGGTGCAATACAATGTGTGATAAGAATTTATTGGTTATCCTAGTGCTGGGAACATGTTGTTTCTTGTCAGTAAAATTATTATATTGCAGAGTTGTACAAAATAAGACTTCTGTAACCTGGAAATGGCTGGGAATGTTAGGAATTGTAACCTCAATGTATCTGATGACAGGACATCCATCTATCTCACAATAGCAACTCTGGATTGTTTACACCATTTAAAAATTAAACTGAAACGGGAACAGTCAAAGAGCTAAATCAGCCTAAATTGAAGTTTGGGAAATGGATCTCTTATCAGTTAACAGGAGTGCTGATTTACCACCATGTTATCAAATACTAAGGAACTGAGGGCTTGGAAGCACAAGGAAATGACAGCCAATCACCAGCCATCAACACACCAATCAGCCAATAAGAAGGCACCACATAAACACAACTCATAAAACAGCCCAAAGTATGTATTCCAGTAGAGAGAACTCCCCTGAAGATGTACTCCAGCATGAGTACAAAAGCTCAGAAGAATAAATCTCTGGTCCTAGTGACTACCCAAATTTGATTTTTTAATAATAAACAGCTTATTTAAGTGATTGTTTTTTTCTCTACCTGTTCCACCAGGTCAGGCAGGAGGGTTATGTAGGTCCCTTCTACAATGGAGCTCCATCTGCTGGGACCAAGATGGCATATCTTTTCTGATTTGACCCCTGCCCTCTGGAACAACGTTCCTAATGAGATGAAGTTAGCCCCATCTCGGTTATCCCTCCAGAAGGTTAAAACATGTTTTTTTTTCCTCAGCCAGGCTTGGGATTCCAGGGAAAGCCTGAAATGTGCCTGTTAAACAATGTTCAGTGGATTTCTTCTGTTTATCTATCTATTTTTGATTGTTTTTAGATTGTTATGGGGTTTCTCTGTTGTTGTGTTGTATGCTGTCAGTTTCATGTTTGTGAAGTAGGTAGCTATATTAATATGCTAAATAAATAAATGCATCAATAAACCATTCTTTTCCCACCTCATTTATTTATACTATTTCATTAAAGTACTGTAATCCTAAAATAAGACTCTTAATATATAATTTAATATATAAGAATTTAAAATTTTAATATATCTAAAAATTGATCAAACCGTCTGAAAATACAAAATTTAAAACCATATAGAAGCATAAGAAAACCTCAGAAACAAAGTTGATGTCACCCAAGTTCAATCAAAAGCTTAAGTGATTTTAAGCTTAAGTCTTCACTGACTTCCAAACCAATAGAGTTCAGCACCAAGTATAGCTGAACAGTGTTGAAGGTTTTGGTTCCTAATCAAATAGAAACATGAAAAACATGAAATGTGAAGACCTTGATTTCAACATGAAAACTATGATTTTCACTATGTGATGAATGTGAAATATAATTAAATTCTAGAAATTGTAAAAAGGGATGGAAGATCAAAAGATGACTAGTCCTGGCAATTTATACAAAACAAAATTCTTAATAAAATTCAGCCACTGCATTTTCCATTGACATTGCATGGAATATAAAGTTTAATTTATTAGCACTTTTGATACTGCCATTTATAAAGTGTTATAATAATCTAAAACATGTATCTAATAAAATCTTTTAAAATATCAGTTAATGGACAATTTCCCTAAAATTGCATTTTTTTTAATATGATTGTATATTTTTTAAAGTGCACATAGTTGATTCTGATTAGCTCATGGGTTATGAATTAGAGCAGTTCGTTTAAAAATGTGGACTTAACAGAAATCTTTAGCATCCCAATACATCATTCATCCTCTAATGGATAAAGGCAGAGTTTCTTGCTCTAAAAAATTTGTATCTCAGGACACAAATTATTTGAAACAGAAGATTTCTTGATATCGGAGTTAATGGTGTGGTGCTGAAAAGCTTTGATATAACACACTAGGGCCAAAAGAACTGAAGCAAGACATTGGTAAACCAATGCAGGATAATGTCTCTGCAAAGCCAGGGAGGTTCCTGCTTAGCTTTGCCCATCAGCAATAACGGAATTGAATTCTGTGCTATATATAATTGCCTCAAGTCATTCTCCAGACACAGGGAAGGTAAGATTAATAAAGAGCATTTGTTATGATTCTGCAACCAATTTATGTAATGGAGCTCATAATAAATAACCATGCTGAATACAGACATTCATCACAGCCAATTTATATTGTATTTGTTCACTATGTGTTAAACGAACCATTTATATGAATAAACTTGTTTTTACGTCTGCCCTGTTCCACTGAGTGAAGCAGAAAAGGATCATTAGTGCATGTTTGAGGGAAGGGTGAGGTCATGTTTTGTAGCAGATATTGAAAGCTGGTAGGCATCATTTCCTAGAGCATAACTTAGATTCTTTGGACAGTGAGAAGCTTTTTTAAAGTGAAGAGCTCGTCTCCATTTCCTAAACAAACCTATATATCTCATCTAACTGGATGCAGCTGCAGAGAAAACAAAAACACAATTTACTTATTTTATTTGAAAGATTTGTATAGCCATTCATCATACATAATATAACACCTGGACAGCTGATGACAGTGATAAAAATAAAAGTATACAGATAAAATAATACAAAGCATAAAAACCAACAAAAGGGAATATCTCCAACACCCAGCATGCATCCATATAAGTAAAACAACTGTAAAGCTTCCCTGGACTCCAGCCTCACATCTATCCAAGGCTTGTGGGAAAGGTCTTTAGAAGGCCATGAAGACAGTGCCCTGCCAGACCTCAGGGAGAACAGTGTCCAGTGATTGTTCTGATGGCAACCATATTCCTCTAGGGGAAAATATGGTTTTCAATAGTAAGGTAAAAGAGCAGAAATTACTTCTCACTTTGTGTAAGGGGTAAGCAACTTCTGTAAACACTATGTCAGTAAGATATGCAAACTACATGACATGTTCAATACATAAAACATCTACATTTCTGACTTTTCTTTGAAATCATCAAGTTGTCTTATCTTGTCCCACTCCCCCCTTATTTTTAAACCCTAAGGAAATTTTGTGATTGAGAGCTGTAGGGAAGTGTAACACAGTTTGATACTTGTGTTAATACGAGCATGGAGGAAGAAGCAATGCACACATTTAGCCTTTCATCTAGTTAGCCACTACATAGTAACTTGATTTTTATTTACATTTTTTACATTTTATTTGATTTGTCAAACACTTACAAGATACAGGTATAAGAATAAATATAGTTTTGAATACATGAGATAGATACTTATAAGAAAAATAAAAAACAATAGGACAGGGACGGAAGGCATGATTGGTGCACTTATGCAGGCCTCTTAGGAAGAGGGTGAGATCAATAGTAGAAAGTCTAAGGTTAAAGTTTTTGGGGTTTGGGGAAGAAACCACAGAGTCAGGTAGAGTATTCCAAACATTGACGACTCTGTTGCTGAAGTTGTATTTCCTGCAGTCAAGTTCAGCGTGGTTAACCTTGAGTTTGTATCTATTGTGTGCTCTTGTATTGTTATGATTGAAGCTGAAGTATTCATTTGCAGGTAGGACATTGCAATATATGATGCACAGGGGACTTCATATATGCCTTGGTTTTCCAGGTCAATTTTATCTTTGGCGTTTCTTAGGATGGCTGCTATTTTTCTGTCTGTTTTGAAGGCAATCTTGATATGATGTCTGTGTAGTATCTTACTGACTTTGTCTGTAGTACCTCTTATGTAGGCTAGCCCCAAATTTAAAACAGAAATGGCTGTGAAAGTCTGACTCACAGACGAACACAATACAGAAGTCTGATGATGGCAGATGAGATTCTGCCAAATGCCATATGGCTGAATGCCATACATGTAAGTACCCACGAAAACTTGCTATATATATATGGCATTCAGCTTTGTTCGGGTATTTTCCCACGTCATTGTAGTTGTGCTTTTAAAGTTGTAGCAACGTTTCGGCAGAATCTCATCTGCCATTATCAGGCTTCTGTATAGTGTTCATCTGTGAGTCAGGCTTTTATAGTGGTTTCAGATTTAAATTTGGGGCAGCCTACTGCTGTGCCAGAATGGTTTTTTCTTCACCCTGATTGGTTGGGAGTCTTGGTCTGTGTTTATTGGTCTTGGAGTTTGCTTTGTTCTGCTTGATTAGTGTTTCTAATATCTTCTGTCTGTTTTTTGGCTCTTTTTGTATCTTGATTGGCTGGCAACATTGTGTTACTTTATTGGAGGCCTTTAGTGCAGCTTGGCTCCGAGTAAATGGATGGCTATCATTAGTTAGGAAGCTAGGTTTCATCTGGGTGCCTCGTTGGGGTGTGTTTGGGCTGGAGGTATCAGGGGGGATCTGTCTGTGCCCACAGACAGATATATTTGCCCACACATATTGAATTTGTATCCATTATGCATAAATAATGTATATTTGTTCATAAGTTGCAAATAACATCAAGTTTTCAATCCACCAATTATGCCATGAAATAAATTTTCAAAAATCAATTTCCATTGTTCACTAAATTCCATGTAATTGTATATACTGTAGTTCAAAGAATTCAGTTCCATTGTTCATCAATTTTATATAATTGTATATAGTTCCAAAGAATATGAATGTCCTAAAATATTAAACCTTGTGTCACGGTCAAAATGTTAAAATGTCAATGATTTCTTCCAAGAATAAATCCATTTCTGATTGATTGATTGATTGCTTATGTGCCATCAGGTTAAAGTTGTCAGTTAGTGACCACATAAATAGATTTTCTCCAAAATAATTTGTCCCTAACCTGGTCCTTCAAATTTTCCAACCGGGCAGCCATAGCCACTATAACTGTGTCCATCTATCTTGTTGTTTGTCATTCTCTTTTCCTCTATCCTTCCACCTTTCCTAGTGGGTCTTCATACAATATGTTTATAGTAAGATAATTTGAGTTTTGTTATTTGTGTCTAAAGTGAGTTGATTTGTTTGGTGATCCATTTTTAATTTCTTAGCCGTCCATGGTATTCTCAGTTTTCTCTAATATCAAAAGCACCAATAGCTTTCTAATTCAATAACTATTGTATTTTGGGATATTGCAAATACGTGTCTTAATGAAGCATTATTATCCAGCAGCACAATTTCCTTCTTTCTTTTCTATACAAATGCAGTGGGCCAGAATACTGCCAGAATATTATTTTTTGTTAAATAAATTGTAGTCTAAGTTCTATTGACGTTTTTATATGAAATCAATAGATCTTAAACTACATTTTTTCTCAATCTTCACATAATATTGATATCTCTCATTTTTATTTAGTCTTCAAATTTTTATATAAAATTGATTTGTACATAACAAGTATTTATAAAGACTGGTTGTGAGCCTTTTTATCTCATAAGATTTGGTGATCTCTTATGTCAAATTAGGTGTTGCTGAAGGCCCAGAGCAAGTTGTTAACAGATGTTACTACCGGGCAGCAAGAGACAAATTATATTTATTTTTTCACATAAGAAATGAAAAATAGTCTTCATTATCACTCCATAA
The DNA here is from genome assembly GCF_049901715.1 of Pseudonaja textilis. Classification (NCBI taxonomy): domain Eukaryota; kingdom Metazoa; phylum Chordata; class Lepidosauria; order Squamata; family Elapidae; genus Pseudonaja; species Pseudonaja textilis. Next base: position 210,453,015 of record NC_141991.1, on the reverse strand, counting down.
TGGATCTAAAATAAAAATTCAACATCCATCCAAATCTTTCATGTAGCAGGTGTTTTTTTAATCAATTACTTTGTACAGTAAATTTAATATGAGAAAAAGGGATAAAAATATAATTTTCAAGGAATGGTATAGCACAGTTTTGGAACTAATATCATATCTAAACTATTATATTTTGAGCTTCAAACAATCCAATTAACTAAAAACACTATGCATTCCAGGAGAGGGAATTTATACCAAATAAAGCCAGTCAAAAATATGTTGATTAGGTAATTCATAATGATATAAATTCAAGATTTGAGATATCATATCCCAGTCCTTGATTGATAACTGAAGAACAGCATAGAAATAGCACAGCATACTGAGTTTTTGAAAATATTTTTCTGGCATATTTAAATCTTTTATGCTTTACTGTGAATGTGAGTTATGATTTCTGGAATGCTTCCCCAATCAAGGTTATAATATCTGGGCTGCATAACTCCAGATGTTTACTAGATGATAGCAACAAGATACAGGAAATCTTTGCTACCTCCTGTTGATTGTTTGGGGTTTTGCAGCAAAATATCATAATTCTATCTTGACTTTATGCTGCAAGATAAACTGGGTTTACAAAGATTTCTTGATGTTCATAGAGTAATTATAATGAAATATTGTTAGGGTTGAACATGAATAGATAAAAAATGTAAAACCACCCAATAAAAATGCATGTGTGTAGATTCTATTGGTTTGAGCAATATGCACAAATAAATTGGGTGAAGGTTTGATATATATTTTAATTGTGCTATTTTGTTTAAATCCAAATAATTTCCTAGGCTGTCTCCTAAACAATCTTTTTAAAAAGCTGATATAAATAATTCGATACTTAATTCAGAAAAAAATAAAAGTTCCCCCTTCCCTAAAGCAGATGTGTGTTTTTTTTAAAAAAGTCTGAAATAGAAATATAGATCTTGGAATTGATAGTTGTTGGATCTTGACAGACTAGAACACACACACTAGAACAGGCCATATCTAATAAAATGAAATTCAATATAGAGAAAAGTAAAGTCCTACACTTAGGCAAGAAAAACCAAAAGTACACATATAGACTGGGTGAAACCAGGCTCAATAGCAGTAACTGTTAGAGGGATCTTGGAGTCTTAATGGACAACCAGCTAAATATGAGCCAGCAGTGTACAGCAGCAGCCAAAAAAGCTAATGCAATCCTACGTTGTATTAAGAGAGGGATACAGTCAAGATCAAGGGAAGTACTAATACCACTCTATAGAGCCTTAGTAAGACCACACCTAGAGTACTGCATCCAGTTTTGGTCACCACATTATAAAAAAGATGTTGAGACTCTAGAAAAAGTACAGAGAAGAGCAACCAGAATGATTAGGGGACTGGAGGCTAAAACATACAATGAACGATTGCAGGAACTGGGCTTGGCTAGTCTAGTAAAGTAAAGAGAAGGACCAGGGGAGACATGATAGCGGTCTTCCAATATTTGAGGGGCTGCCACAGGGAGGAAGGGGTCAAGCTATTTTCTAAAGGTCCTGTAGGCTAGACAAGGAATAATGGATGGAAACTGAACAAGGAGAGATTTAACCTGGAAACAAGGAGAAACTTTCTGACAGTGAGAACAATCAACCAATGGAACAGTTGCCCTCGGAAGTTGTGGGAGCGCCATCACTTGAGACTTTCAAGAAGAGATTGGACTGCCATTTGTCAGAAATGGTGTAGGGTCTCCCACTTGGGTGGGGGATTGGACTAGATGACCTACAAGGTCCCTTCCAACTCTGATTATCTGTATCTGTATTTATTTTGTAAGCTGATGTTGCAGAATTGCAATAGACATTACATATATTTCAAAATTCACAGTTCTTCATCTCTTCCATTTTTAGCACTTTATACAAAAACAGCAAGCACTAAAAAGAATAAGCTTCTGGTTATTTTTAACAATATTGTCTTACAAATTAGTCTTTAATCTATTTTTTCTCATCTGGGAACACCTGGTACACAAATCCCTTATCTTATTTTACAGTATTTATATTCCAACCTTCCTGCAGGGAATATTTTATACTCATAGCCAATAACATACATATGGTAGACTTCAATAAAATAGGTCCTATTTTCTCCAAGACCTTGTTGTTGTTGTTTTTTAAACTGTAACATGGTTCCTTTTTTTATTTCATATTCCCATTCTCTCTCTCTCTCTCTCTCTCTCTCTCTCTCTCTCTCTCTCTATATATATATATATATATATATATATATATATATATATATATATATATAGTATTCAGCTTTGCTTGGGTATTATCCCACATCATTATAGTTGTGCTTTTAAAGTTATAGCAACATTTCGGCAGAATCTCATCTGCCATCATCAGGCTTCTCTATTGTGTTTGTGAGTCAGACTTTCACAGCCGTTTCTGTTTTAAATTTGGGGCTAGCCTACTGCTGTGCCAGAATGTGTTTTTTTTTTTCATCCTGATTGGTTGGGAGTCTTGGTCTGTGTTTATGGTCTTGGAGTTTACTGTGTTCTGCTTGATTGGTGTTTCTAATATCTTCTGTCTGTTTTGTGGCTTTTTTGTCCTGATTGGCTGGCAACATTGTGTTTCCTATATTGGAGGCTTTTAGTGCGGCTTGGCTCCGAGTAAATGGACAGCTATCATTTATTAGGAAGCTAGGTTTCATCTGGGTGCCTGGTTGGGATGTGTTTCAGCTGGAGATATCACGGGGGATCTGTTTGTGCCTAGGTGTTGGCCTGGCTTGTGGTGTGGAGATTTTTTTGTTTGTGAGTGCAGGCTTCCAGATAATTGACAGTCTGGTGGAGTCATCTCTTCTATTCACAGACTGCTTGCACTGGCACGAAGTTGAAAGCACCAGCCTGAGGATGGCGAGTGGGACCTTGGCAAAATGTCGCCAAGATACTCTTAATCTTACATGGGAAAAGACCCGAACACACCTAGACCTACATGCCTGTACCCATGAAAATCTACGAATATATATATATATTCGTAGATATTTGTATATATATGTTTTCTGAGGTTTCCGCGGGTACTTGTATGTGGATCTTTTTCGCGGGTATTTGTATGTGGATCTTTGGTTATTCAGGTTTTCTCCCGTAAAATTGGAAGTATCTAGGTGACGTTTCGATGAAGTCTCATTCATCATCTTCAGGCTTGTATCTTTGGCTTTGTGCTTCTTGGAGTAAGAGAAGCACAAAGCTGAAGACACAAGCCTGAAGATGATGAATGAGACTTCATCGAAACGTCACCTAGATACTTCCAATTTTACGTGGGAGAAAACCCAAATAACCAAAGATCCACATACAACTACCCGTGAGAACCTCAGAAAATATATATATATATACAAAAATATAATAATAAATATTATTTGTTATAATAGGTATAAGTAAAAACATATAAGTAAAAACATAATTTGGGTCCTCATTTTACCCACCTCAGAAGGATGGACGGCTGAGTCAACCTTGAGCCTGGTGAGATTTGACCTGGCAAATTGCAGGCAGCCGGCAGACAGCAGAAGTAGCCTGCAGTACTGCACACTAACCTCTGCACTACCATGGCTCATATTGTTAAGTGAAGCACTCACATGATTGCCTTGTTTAGTGACCCAAATCCCTGCTCTTCTCATTGCAATCATTAAGTGATCACATGGGTCATTAAACAGAGGATGGAATGTCTTAGGTGGGAGAGGCCCTGGGAAGCCTAGCATAGGCCAAGGCCCACACTGCAACCTTTCTGCAGTTTATATATGACCAGCCCCTCCCCCTTCCCCAAGGCACCCCATGGTTTGCTTCCTGTCCTG